>NW_008710630.1:424518-651582 GCF_000327385.1 Lottia gigantea
AGAGGGGCCTTACCCTGGGGGCTTTTGTAATGTGGGTAGCCGGAGAATACGATTTCGGAAGTGAAAGTAGAATACATTTTTACGCCACTGCCCCCAGACCCACAGCCTCAAGGGCCTTAGGATTTCGCCTCGAAGAGACACTTCTCATCCCCCAACCCCTCAGGCATAATTGAGGAGTGGTGGGAGAGGGGGGGGGGCAAAATGGGGCTGCTGATAAAGCCCATTTCATTTCATTGTTCCTGAATTTACTTCAAAATTTACTATAAAAAACAAAAGAACCATATGGCACGAAAAATGGATTATTTTTGCTGTGCTACATTGATAAAACTAAAAAAAAAATAAGACGTAAAACTCCATTTCATTTCGTGATATCTATAAATAATTTGTTACATCTAAGCCTTATGTAATTTACAAATTATACGAAAAACAAAACTGAGAAGTAAATATCACATGATTTAAAAAAAAAATAAACTACGCGTTGTTTTACGATGTGTTATTCTGATACCGTGACATGTTTGGCTTGTTGCCTAGCAACAAATTTAATTAATTGCTTATCTGATATTGAATTGATTATAGTTTAGTTAGAAACGAATAAAACTCACACACGAAGAAATACACACTACTGTCGCCGAATCAGATATGCGAATGAATAAAATTTTGAATATTTTAATAATTTATAAGCGATACAGTTATATTTTTATGATTTTTGAGTGATACAGTTTCTCAAGACATGCTTACCAGCTGGTATAGCTAAATTTCAGCTATTGTTTTTTTAAAAATCTGTAGCTAGTTTGTTAGCCAATAGGTCCTATCCGAACGATTAATGTTGAACGCGCTTAGGTAGCAGTTCATCCCCTCAGCCTATCACCCTACCTTAACAGCCCAACCCGTGATAGTATACATTGAACACACAGAGCAAAACCCATCCCCACCTCCCCTACGCACCATTCAACCCCCGATTCACCACGACAGTGTGGACAGGGCATGAAAGCACAAATGTAATAATTACTATATGAAGGTTTGGTTTTTAAATCCTCAAATCAGTAATTAGTGGTATATAATCAATCATACACTGTATACTTTATCAGTGAAATAGACCTAGAATTGTTGGCAAAGCAGCTTCTAGCTGATTTTATTTAAACCATTGGTTATGTACGCCGGATAATGATGGGTTACCTAATTGTGTGCGCCTAAAAATGATGGGTTATATGAATGCTGCCATAACTAAAATGCGTTTTACGGAGAAGTTTTAACAATGTGCAGTATAAAATTTGACGAATTTGAGGCACTGTACTTATTTCGATACCGTTTTAACAATGTGGAATATCACACTGTGCTCAAGTGCTTGAACATCGATGAGTCCAAAGTAATTGTCATTTTTTTAACAGTTTAAATAACAAGTAATGGTGCCAGAAAAAATGGTTTGTGTTCAAAAAAGTATAACAGTGTGCACAACACACATTTGAGAAAATAAGGACTTCCAGGAGAAACTTTGTTATTTCTACACAGTTTTAACAGTGTAGAACAAGAAGCTAAATCAATGCTGCCAGATAATTCCTGTGTTATGAACATAGAAAACATAATGTACACAGTGTGAGCGGGCCAATGCTGCCAGGAAAATTGAGTGTAGTCATGCTATGATAGAACAGTATGTAGTCATATCGTGGACGGAGAGATTAATATTTAAATAATAAACCCGAATGAGTCCGTCAATGCTGCCAGTATAGGCTCTGTATTTTTACAGAGAAGTTTTAACAGTGTAGTCATGCTAAGGACTGATGAGTTGTGTCGTGAGAGGAGATATTAATATATCAATAATAACGAGCAGAAATAACCGGCTATTAAATCATGACATATTCAATTACAAGTTACTAACTTTTATAGATCTAATTACTTTCTTTAAGTTGCCAATTTACTCAGGCATGTTTATTAACTTTTTATAAGCCTATAAATTATTTCATTACATGTACCAGCTTTGCACACCCCCCTCCCCTTCCTGTACTGTTATGCGAGGTTCCCTAAACAATTCCCCCCACCCAAAACATCCAATGATTGCTCTACTGTGTATACAATGTCGCAATGTTTGTTGTCGATGATTTATTGATGAGATATTAATACAACTAAATAACAATGGTGACTGAAACGTACTGGTACCATTCTCACTAATTTAATTAATTGATTAGAGCTCATTACGCCTTGCTGACATATGTTTTGGATATATAATTCTCATCAGGACAGTCAATTGACTAGTAGTGCAAGTCAGTTCTTTAGAGCTCACCATATGCTGCTGAAACAATGTGCCTGGTCGCCAAGTGTTTCGGACACAATCCTCATCAGGTCTGATTGTTTTGGGGTGGAAGAATAGAATAGGCGAAGTACAGTGTACGATGCGAGATTGTCGAAACAGTCAAAATATGAAGGGAACTCATGAGGTACTGGTCCGGACACGTTGTGGACGAGATACCCTTCCGCTATTAGTCTACCTTGTCAATTCTGCACCCTTCCGAGACTGGGGGTACAAATAGGGGGCAGACTGACTCAATGGGGAGACAACTGCTGAATAGAGTATCTTAGAGGGTTCTCTCAAGAAAATGTGCGAAAAAATGAATTGATTTTGTGCATTCTGGCACATGTTTTTGAGAGAAAAGGTAGACATTTAGGTTTGTTGAAAATAAAGTGGGGGTACAATTGGGGATACAAACCACTTTTCTAGGGGGGCAAATCCTTATGATGTTTGGAAAGAGTACAGAATCTAGGTAATAGTATTAGTATTATTGCATATTAATGCTTAATTATGTAATACATACTAATGAAATGTTAGATTTAGAATCTACTTATATTAAACCCGCTTCATAGACTGAACCTATTTTCAGAAATAGTAGATTTATGAGGTTGGTTAGTAGGAGACAAGTCAACGCCCGCTTCAGCTTGTAAGGGGTTGAAAAGAAGTTTCTCCAATTGTCGTTATAAGTCTTATAAAAGTGGGGTTTTTTTGGTAACTTTTGATGTATATTGGAAATCCAAACAGCATCAATTTGCATCATTCCAATTTTCAGTCAGATGCCCGAGGATTAATGTTTAATGACGTCACTATTACAAATCATTTCAGCTGGGGTTCTGAAATTGTAAACTACAGATGGCATGCTTAGTAATCAGGCGAAGGGAGTGTGGGTTTATAAAACGCAGACGTTCCTAAATTTGGAGTACATGTATTATTAAAATAAATCTCACTGTATCCCTGAAAGACATGGGGGGGACGGTACCGTCAGTGGCAGTTCTGAGAATTCTCCGATGAGGTCGAGTTGGGTCTACAATACTGGCAAGGGCGCCCTCAGGCAATTCTTTCCTATGTTAAATGACAAGATATTTGAATGTAGGGAGGAAGGTGGCCTCTTGTTCTGCCCTCTTTGAGTCTTTCCGTAGAAGCCTCATTGCGAACGCGGCTCAGTGAGTTAGACGCTTGCTCGACGAAGGTCCAGTGTTCAATCCCGGCATAGGTCGAGATAATACCTTCGGATTTTTCAACCCGGTTTCCCCCTGTCAGTGATGCAGGTAAGAGGGGCTGACATGGAAAAAGCATCTAGTCGTTCGGATGGGACAATAAACCGAGGCCTCGTGTGCTACAGGCTGTGCACGTTAAAGATCCCTCGACAGTTGGAAATCGAAAAAGAGCAGGCTAATGCCGCTGTCCTGGCAAAATTTCCCTCATGGCACCCTGCATGGCGTTGCCCGTCTTCATTAGCCCACAAGGTGCAGAAGAGTAGGACGTATAACTCCATTCATTTCATTTCTCATTGCGAACTTTCTTGAAATTCAGAAATTAAAGATCTCGCTATATTCTTTCATAACTTCAGACGTTCTCCTAAGCAACCAGAGGTGCGATGTATGCAAATGGCAGACCTATCTTTGAAATTAACCTTTTTACTAAAATAGTTCTCGCTAAATACTTGCATCCTTCAAAACTGCAGACGTCCTACTAAGCAACAAGACCGTCTTCCGGTTCAAAATAGCTGTAAATAATTAGAGATAAACTGTGAATTAAATACCGACTCTATGGCTTTCATACTTCAAACTGTTAATCAATATTGTGGTCAAGTAGACAGTAAGCTAAACCCGTCTCAAACATTGAATATTTTATTTTTGATTTTGAATTTTGATCTATCCAAAAGATAGATGCTCTGTCCAATAGATAGATGCCCTGTCCAACAGATAGATGTCCTGTCACACAGATAGATAGATGCTCTGTCCAACAGATAGACGCCCTGTCACACAGATAAATGCCTTGTCCAACAGATAGATAGATGCTCTGTCCAACAGATAGATAGATGCCCTGTCCAACAGATAGATAGATGCCCTGTCCAACAGATAGACGTCCTGTCACACAGATAGATAGATGCCCTGTCCAACAGATAGATAGATGCCCTGTCCAACAGATAGATAGATGCCTTATCCAACAGATAGATGCCCTGTCCAACAGATAGATACTCTGTCCAACAAATAGATAGATGCCCTGTCCAACAGATAGACGCCCTGTCCAACAGATAGGCGCCCTGTCAAACAGATAGATGCCTTGTCCAACAGATAGATAGATGCCTTGTCCAACAGATAGATAGACGCTCTGTCCAACAGATAGATAGATGCTCTGTCCAACAGATAGACACCCTGTCAAACAGATAGATGCCTTGTCCAACAGATAGATAGATGCTCTGTCCAACAGATAGACGTCCTGTCAAACAGATAGATGTCCTGTCCAACAGATAGATAGATGCTCTGTTTAACAGATAGACGCCCTGTCAAACAGATAGATGTCCTGTCCAACAGATAGATAGACGCTCTGTCCAACAGATAGATATATGCCCTGTCCAACAGATAGACGTCCTGTCTCACAGATAGATGCCCTGTCCAACAGAGAGATAGATGCCTTGTCCAACAGATAGATAGATGCCCTGTCCAACGGATAGACGCCCTGTCCAACAGATAGACGTCCTGTCACACAGATAAATGCCTTGTCCAACAGATAGATAGATGCCCTCTTCAATAGATAGATAGATGCCCTGTCCAACAGATAGATAGATGCCCTGTCCAACAGATAGATAGATGCCCTGTCCAACAGATAGATAGATGCTCTGTCTAACAGATAGACGCCCTGTCACACAGATAAATGCCTTGTCCAACAGATAGATAGATGCTCTGTCCAACAGATAGATAGATGCCCTGTCCAACAGATAGATAGATGCCCTGTCCAACAGATAGACGTCCTGTCACACAGATAAATGCCTTGTCCAACAGATAGATAGATGCCCTCTTCAATAGATAGATAGATGCCCTGTCCAACAGATAGATAGATGCCCTGTCCAACAGATAGATAGATGCCCTGTCCAACAGATAGACGTCCTGTCACACAGATAGATGCCCTGTCCAACAGATAGATACTCTGTACAACAAATAGATAGATGCTCTATCCAACAGATAGACGTCCTGTCACACAGATAGATGCCCTGTCTAACAGATAGATAGATGCTCTGTCCAACAGATAGACGTCCGGTCACACAGATAGATGCCCTGTCCAACAGATAAATAGATGCACTGTCCAACAGATAAATAGATGCACTGTCCAACAGATGGTTATATGCCTTGTCCAACAGATAGGTAGATGCTCTGTCCAACAGATAAACGCCCTGTCAAACAGATAGATGTCCTGTCCAACAGATAGATAGATGCTCTGTCCAACAGATAGACGCCCTGTCCAACAGATAGACGCCCTGTCAAACAGATAGATGTCCTGCCCAACAGATAGACGCCTGTCAAATAGAGAGATGCCATGTCAAACAGATAGATAGATGCCCTCTTCAATAGATAGATAGATGCAGTCTTCAACAGACAAATAGATACTCTGTCCAACAGAGAGATACCCTGTCAAACAGATGGTTAGATGCCTTGTCCAACAATTAGTTCGCGTATTCACTTAGATTATGAAATTATATCGAAAGTTGAAACCGTGAAAGGGATGTTACAAATATAGCTAACTGTGAAACACCTTTATTACTGTTCTTCGATGAGATCGTTTCGTGCTCATTATCCCAATCAGGTGTGGAAAAGGAATACAGCAAAACCATTTACTTTCAATAGCTCAATAAGGTACAGAACAGTAGGACGTAAAAATATATTTCATTTCATTTGGATGCGATTGTAATAAAAGGTCTTCAAACTGAACTAAGCAGTAGTTTTTGAGCATTGAACTCGAGAATGGAACAATTTTATGTGGACGAGAGAAAAATACAGATCTGGATCTTGGAAATTGAAGAAATATTTTTAGCGTACTGTGTATAGCGTATCGTGAAAGGAGTGATTTAAATATTAAATAGCAAACTGTTGAAAACTAGTCCATTGTGTCTAATAACAGCGATACACAAACAAGTCTATTCTATAAACTTAGAACCAGCTCGTAATATGGATATTAGATATAGACTTTAACTGAAGAGACCTCGTGTGGACTGATTATATGATGATTATATCTACAGTGGGCGATGAGGGAAATTTTGTCTGGACGATTGCATGAATCTGAGGTTGATTTTCCACCGTCTTTGTGTTTTGAAAAAGTGATTTTAGATAAAGTTCGATAGATGTTGGAATGAATTTACAAATAAACATTTTTGTCTATGTGAACTCTCTGAAAAAGATGCTAAGTTGATAAACCTACGAAAAAGAAAAGCATTATAACTATGTGGACACTCTAAAAGGGATGTTGTGTTAAACCTTGTTGAAAATTCCAGCAAATATTGCTATTAGAACTGACAAATAAGCATCTTTAGCTATGTGGACTCTCTGAAATGGGATGTCGCATTGACACACACAGTGACAGAGTATATGCAAGTAAATTGGAATCTTTATGAGAAAATGTATGCGGAAAGAAAACGATGATCTATAAAAAGAGATGTAAGTCTGGTGAAATTCTGTTGTTCATCTTACTTAGATAGTTCGAGTTTGGAATAAATACTAGCTTAGATTTGTTTAAAAAGATGGAAATTGAGATGGCGTGTTTTTGTATCATGAGCTGGTTCTTTCGTTCGTTGGTAATAATTGGAAAATGTTGACAGGCATGGAAAATTTGTGAAATGCGTGTACGTGGATATGAACAGATAATTTTTTAAATTTGATGACATTTATAGATATTTTTTTTTCAAAAATGTAATGTGAAACATGTTTACATACATGGATAGGTTTTGACATAGATTACAGGGATAAGTTTTGAAATATGTTTACTTACATGGACAATTTGTGAAAGTGTTTACATAAATGGATAAGTTTTGACATATGTTTACATAGATTACAAGGAAAATTTTTGGATATGTTTACTTACATGGATAGGTTTTAACATATGTTTACACAGACTTCAAGGATAATTTTTGAAATATGTTTACACAAATGGATAATCATTGAAATATGTTGACGAAAATGGATAATTATTGAAATATGTTTACACAAATGGATAATCATTGAAATATGTTTACACAAATGGATAATAATTGAAATATGTTGACGAAAATGGATAATAATTGAAATATGTTGACGAAAATGGATAATAATTGAAATATGTTGACGAAAATGGATAATCATTGAAATATGTTGACGAAAATGGATAATAATTGAAATATGTTGACGAAAATGGATAATAATTGAAATATGTTGACGAAAATGGATAATAATTGAAATATGTTGACGAAAATGGATAATAATTGAAATATGTTGACGAAAATGGATAATAATTGAAATATGTTGACGAAAATGGATAATAATTGAAATATGTTGACGAAAATGGATAATCATTGAAATATGTTGACGAAAATGGATAATCATTGAAATATGTTGACGAAAATGGATAATAATTGAAATATGTTGACGAAAATGGATAATAATTGAAATATGTTGACGAAAATGGATAATAATTGAAATATGTTGACGAAAATGGAAAATCTCTAAAAAGTAAAATTGGATAAAGCTTACAAAAATCTAGTTTTTCAAGAGACAAATCAAAATGGAAAATTCTTCAATTTCCAATTTCACACAGATAGCAGACGTTCCGGACATTGCCTTGGAACGCATTTTGGGTGTGATTGGCATGGCAACCATAAATTTTCTGGCATTTTGGGGAAATTTTATAAACATTGTTGTCATCGTGACCAAACCTCAAATCAGACATAATTTATCAAACTTATTACTTCTCAATCTGTGTTTCATTGAGATTTCGGCTGCCATCTTCTTGTTGCCTTCGGCTATCGTTTCGTATTATTCCGACTCATGGATTTTTGGTGAGTCCTTTTGCGCCCTGATAGGATTTTTAGGAAGTTTGTTTTCGTTTGCATCCATCGCAAATTTGTGTGTGATTAGCGTAGAACGTTTTTACAGCATTCGATTCCCTATGCATCATGCGGCTCACATGAGTTTAACGAAGATTCTGTGCATGATCGGTTTTGTGTGGATGGACAGTCTCCTTCTGTCCGTGCCCCCTCTGTTAGGGGTCAACTCCTACTCGTTTCAATCCTATAAACGTCAGTGCTCTTTTTCCTGGGGGCTCGAGATAATGAACAAAGTCTACGTTTTAATCGTCGGACTACTGTGCTTCATCGTACCTGCCCTAATCATTTTTCTCATGCATTGGGGAATTTTTCGAGTGGCACATAAAGCGTTAACTCGTATTAACCCGGGGATAAATCGTCAATCGCTCCAAAGCACGTCCATCGAACAGTCCAGTAGCTCTTCTACGATCGCCAGCTCCGTGCGGAGTCCAAATACAGCATGGATAGCTCCGTACGGACATCAAACTCCGGGTGAAAGGAATCACCATAAAGCGATCAAAACGTTATCCATAACGTTAACGGCGTTCGTGATATTCTGGGGTCCGTATTATTTGTATCACGGTTATGGTGCTATTAGAGATCGAATCTCCCATAGACATGTAATAGAGGTGATCGTACTTTGGTTGGGATACTGTGCCTACGCTATGAATCCGTTTCTATACAGCTTTCTCAACCGGGCAATACGAACTGAAGTGATCGAACTGTATAAAAAGATATTATGTTGCCGAGTGTGTATATTTAAAGACGAAAGTGACGAAGATGAGGATCTAGGAGACCAGAATTTCATCCAGTTTCTGGAAGGGAGTGGCAGCTGTGTGGGAATGGGTCAACATCGTTCAAGCCATTCTCGGGTGGACAGCGAGTCCAATTCCATACAACGATGGTGAGAGGTGCCGAAAGCACCGGTCTAGGCATCAGTAATCAGTTTCCGTAAAACTGATTTGCTGTAAATAGATATACTTAACTGTGGGTTAGATTCCAAACACTGGCGAGTTTCCGAAGGGGTGGTCCACTGTAGGGGTATTGTAAGGGCAATTGTCAATGTGGTGGTCCACTGTTGTACTATATCAATCATATGCTATTCCAAAGAGGTGGTCCATTGTATGGGTGGTCCAGTGTTGTACTAAATTATATGCTTATTTTTGAAGGGGTGGTGTACTGTTGTACTATTCGAAGTGCCCCCTTCACAACCATATATAGACACAGCTTTATGGAACAATAACCACTGAGGACGACGAGGGAAACACGTCGAAACGTTGCATTAAACTTTAACCAGTGGTTGTTGTTCCATAAAGCTGTGTCTATATATAATACTCACAATTGCTAAAAATCTTACCTAGGAAACATGGTTGTACGAATAAAATAAAAGAACAGTAATTATTTGAAACGATATTTTATTTGAAATACGATCAAAAATCATAATTATTATTAAACCTCTAGAAATACATAAATTACAATATTAACAAATTACAAACCCGCAAACTGATGGAGGGGAGAGGCTTAGTGGGTGGAGACTATGTACAGTGGAAGGGGTACGGTTTTGTTAAATACAGCTCTAGTTATTTGGTTAAGTTTCTTTCATGGACACAATGATCTTCTCTTTTAATCGTGTTGGACTTAATGAAACGATTGGGTTATTTGCATACAAACTCAATTTTAGCAGTGAACTTTCAATGAAGTCAACACTCATTGATCTTTAAACTGGCATTCTATTGGTTGAATTTATGAACACGTTTTTCTATTAAATTTCTAAAGATCTTTATATGAAAGACATAAACAACAGACTATAAACTCAACCAAATATCTAGAGATGTATTTGAATTAGATTGTGTCGTTTTGAGACTATTTACATTAACAATGGGAGGGGCTTCTTGAATGTGGGAGGGGTTTCTTAATTGTAGGAGGGGCCTATATACATATGTTAGTCTATCTACAATAATAATAACATGGTAATTCTTTTTTCATTAAAAAATGTGAAAGTCGCATTCTGTGCCCTTTAGTGTGGTTTTAAGAAAATGTGTAAAAATTCTACGAATGGTCATGACAGCAGATGATGGGTCATATTTGGAGGAAAAGGGGCCTGGCCCCAAAAATAAGCTATGTGGTCAACTTGAACTTGATCACCTTCTATATCTAATGTGTATTCTAGACAATGATGTCTTAGGTGTTCCTTACCAATAACACACAGAAAAACTGTGCTAAATGTCAGTGTTTTAAGGCTTTAAAAAGGGAGGGAAGACCAATGTTCATAGTTAAATGTACTATGTTATGTGAGTTAATAACACTATGTTATAAATATGGTTATTATAATTGTTATATATGTCATTCATTGAGTTCAGCTGGTGTTGTATTTATATGTTTTTTGAGTTTAATAACACTATGTTATAAATATGGTTATTATAATTGTTATATATGTCATTCATTGAGTTCAGCTGGTGTTGTATTTATATGTTTTTTGAGTTTAATAACACTATGTTATAAATATGGTTATTATAATTGTTATATATGTCATTCATTGAGTTCAGCTGGTGTTGTATTTATATGTTTTTTGAGTTTAATAACACTATGTAATAAATATTGTTATTATAACATGTTTATCATATATAATATTTGATTTCAGACTATGAAATAAATATTGTTATTATAACATGTTTATCATATATAATATTTGATTTCAGACTATGAAATAAATATAGTTATTATAACATGTTTATCATATATAATATTTGATTTCAGACTATGAAATAAAAAAGAATAAAATATTAAAACATAAGCTACTATATTATTGAATAAAATGCTGTATTTCTAAACTTAATGCTTGGCAATTAATATTTCTAAACTTGTTGAATAAATGATGGCTTTAATAACATAACCACCATGGCAACTTGTACACTTAAGCAGTTTGTATGAACCTCAACTAAAGGCTTGGCATTTATCAGTGTAAAAAAAAATTAAGTGATACAATTGTCCAATATCAGAAAAATCTGCACATGAAAACAACCTAGAAGTGAAAAGTGCAAATAGAATCGTAGAAGAACAGCAGACTGATTCTGATTCTGAAGAGGGACAAAAATTTCCATTATAAGTGCTAATTAGGGTTCCATTTTAACTGAATAAGGCTTATAGTGCAAACAAGATAGAATCTTTCAAATGTCACGTCATAATAAAACTCAAATAGGTGTAATAAGATAGAATCCCTTCGCAGTTTGAGAAAATATTTAAAATTGTTCAGTGATTGTCTCAATAAGTAAATGGATGTAAGTTTGTAAAACTGTTATGTAATTAATTACTGACTAATTAATGAGATCAAGCTTATTTAACCCTAATTATCCTTAACAATAGTATATTGTCATACAGATCTTGTGACAAACTGAGCATTCATGGAAATGTTTATATACTGTATATTTGTGAATACAATGCGCACCTATATATTACCCTGAAAGTTGAAACAAATTTTTTAACAAAATGATATAGGTGAGTAAAAAAAAACCATGAATTCTGGATGAAATGTTTCATATGAATGGTTCTGACATTTTTAAAGAGAGGAGAAGGGATGGGAAGGGAAGGGAAGGGAAGAGATAGGCTTAAAATAAACAGAATTATGCTTCAAAGCCCCTAACAATATGAATTAGAAGGGAATATGAAAAATATTATAAAACGAAAAAGTATTCCATGCCAAATACACGAAAGTCCCTTCGAAATGATTTAGAAAACTGGATATTGAAATTGTGCTTTCAAAAATAAATAGGGATGATTGAATTTGTTCATGTTTTCATGAAGGAACATGCATTGAACGAAAAAGGGAAAACCATGCCATGAGGATTTGAACCCGAACACCATGATGACATGAACCATGCAAAATGTAATATTAATTTTTTACCAATTTTTATAAATTTTGCTGTAATTGATATTTATTATCGGAATATTTCGGCAGTTTTTGATGTTTCTAGAGCCACAATTGTAATTCAATTTTCTAAACCAGAATTTTGTTTGAGGCTATAAGCAGACGGTGAGCATGTGAGAAATTATGTCTTAGATTGAATATGGCGTCAAAATATTTTCTAGGCCATTTCAAACCAAAATTTCTTACATGCTTGTAATCGCAAAAGAAATAGCAAAGCAAATATATTTGTGCAAATCCCGGAATGATTCAAGAACATTCCACTGTATTTTTGGGTAGAATAATTGGTATTTAAAACATTACAAGCCAAGTATATTCTGTTAATTCTGGCGGAGTCCACTGCTATACAACTTCTACTCTAGATTTTGCCATACTTTGGATTTAATAACGGAATTGTCTTTCTTGTACAGATTAATTACTGTTCTTAATCTACCTATAAAATATAGCGGACTGCCTGCAATTAGTTTTGAGTCCTATCCAGATGCACACAAATATCTTTGCTTGCTTTAACCATAAAGCCATAACAATCCTACAGATATAGGCTTTGTATGGCTAAAACAAAATCTTGTTTCCCTTGGTCTTCTCATTTTTTAATATAGGGCCGTAGGGTTGTTTCATCGAGATTTTTGGAGGAAATCGAGAGTGGATAGATTTCCTTTAAAACAAATTACTCTAAGAATTTGATTAATGGGTTTAGACTTCTAAATTAAACATGCAAGTTACCTAATAAGTCTTAAAGTTGATATACCACTTAGGAAAGGTGATATACCACTTAGGAAAGGTGATATACCACTTAGGAAAGGTGATATACCACTAGGGTGATATACCACTTAGGAAAGGGTTAAGACTAACATGACTGACATTTAAATGCTTTTGATTCATGTGAGTGAATGCATATGAAAATAATTTTTTTTTAAATTCTGAATATTTGCTGATGAAATGCCAAGCCTTGTCCTTTAGTCTTCCAGAAAGCGCCCCTTTAAAGTTTGAGTATGCATATTTCCTGTTTTCAAGAAGTTGGCACACCCCACCTTTAAATTAAGCCATATTAGTGGTTTTATAAAGCCTTAACTGGTATCATAATGTTTCTCAAAGTAACACAAAGTAATAAATAAATAATAACAGTAAAGTAGGTCAAATATATTCATGCACATCCAGGATAGTCTATCTTTAATACTAATAATCTGATTAAAATACTACTCCATAGAAGAGCAAGAAATATTAATGCACATGCATATCTAATTCTAAACATAAACCAACCAGTCCACTTTATTTTGAGGTAGTTTAGGTAGTAATGAACACAATACGTCATGCTAGTATAGTTTCAATTACTATTTATTTTACCCAAATATAAAGTGAACTGCTCAAAACATAAACAGATCAATTCACTTTATATTTAGGTAGTTTAGGTGGTAATGAACACAATATATTATAGTGTATGTATAGTTTCTATTACTACTTATTTTACCTATACATAAAGTGAACTGTTCGCATTTATGTTTTGAATCCGACCTTGATCAGCATTAATTCCTTTGCTTGACTATACTATATTTTTGGGACTTTCCCTGGATGAAAATTAATATCTCTGACCCACAATATACATGAAAAAATATACAATAACTAATGAACTAATTCTAAATTAGTCCACTGGAACTAATCATATACAAAAATACAAACTAAGTAGATTTATTTCTTGATTCTGGCTTGAAAGTTTTGACTGATGGGGATCTTATGTCAGAAACACACTTAAATTGAAATAAATTTATGCATAAAAGACATCATGGACAAACCTCATCTTCAAAATGTCAAGCTAATATGGACTTTGTCTTATACCTTGACTGCAATAGTCACTATTCTTGTATCACGGAAGGCAGTGATTTGATTGGATTGTAGGCCAGCGAATGCAGCCAAACTGAGCCCTCATTATAGCTGTAAATACTAAGCCAGTCTTTCTGTAGATGGCTCTAATTGGCTGTATTGTTTAACATACATTCCAATCTAATCACTGCTTTTCGTGATACAGGAATAGTTGCTATTGCAGTCAAGGTATAAGATAAAGTTTGCAATGGCCTGACATTGTGAAGATGTACTTAAAGAAAGAAAAGTTCAAATGAACCTCCCAAAGAGTCTTGACTCCATCAAATTAAAGCTTTAAAGCCAGAATGCTCTCTTACTGTATTTTTTCGGGAACTAAAATTTACAGAAACAATATCTGCAGGGCAACATAAATATTATACAAAATTATACAAAGTAGCACTTTTCTTATACTATATACAGTTATTTTAATAGGCCTTAAAATCTCAGTCAAAATAATCAGTAAATAATATCTTATGTCTAGTGAGGAGAAGAGGAGCCTTATCAGAGGCCAGTTTGGGGCGAGGTTCAAGAAAACTTAACAAGAGCCATCTGATTGGTTAAATTCTGTATTTTTGCAAGAACTATTTCAAGAAAGTATTGAAAATTGCACTAAGTAGGGACACTCTTGACTGACATGGAACTCAATAGCTCAGCAGTTCACATGTTCAGTGAAAAGTGTTGGTCCATAAGCTGGCATATATGTAGCCCCCATTTGCATTCTTTCATGCCAGTTGACATTCCCAAATGTGTGCTAGCATCCCCATTTGCATTCTTTCATGCCAGTTGACATTCCCAAAACTGTGCTAGCATCGATGCTCCATTGCACTCCATATCAAACAGTTGACATTCCAAATAACAACTTGACACATCAGACACATTAATGATCATTGGATTTGACATTCTTGACATTTCATGTCATCAGTTGGCATTCTTTCCATGCCAGTCAGTTGACATTCAAACCAACAACTTGGCACATCAAACACATTCATGGCTTTCTTTCAGGGCACAATTCTTCATCCAATTTTATCTGTCGCTTCCTTATCACTCCAGGCTTCTCAATTTGGCAACTAATCAATCAACTTGACACATTATTACTGGATAACCCAAGCATCATGAAGCTTTGATCATCAAGTCTTTCTGTATGCTATGATTCACAGTAGATGAAGTATCATATCCACAAAACATGACCCTTATTTTTCCGTGATCGGAAACTCTCTTCGATACAAACTATGTGGTCCTGTTTTTCCACGAATCGAAAACAGTTTTCGATACGAGTTCATGATGGGATATAGAAAAGGCTGCCGATTGGTCTGATAATGAGTGGAACTCTCTAGGCTAAGAGTTAGTAAAGGTAAGTTCAGATAATGTGGGATATAAGGCCATTAAGAAGCCGAATAACAGTAACAGAAGAGGTACACTGGAAACAAACGAAACCTGAAAAAAAGGAAAATTTATCGCAATTTTAAAATGATTAAGTATCAACCAAAATTATTTTAAATTAACACAAAAATATGGAATTAAATTGACAATAAAACTGTTCCCTCTAAATATCAATTGTGTAAATGACAAAAAAATTCCAACACTCTAGTTAACTGAGCTACACCCCATTCCCAAAAGCAGGTTAACGTTTTAAACACAGGGTGGAATGGAAATAAAACATCATATACTCTGAACTCCAAGTAATACTCAAAGTGTATGACATCAACATTTTGTGACATCACTTGGTAACGGCCATGTCATTAGCAACTTGCGTTTATCACGTAATTTCGTGCCTGGAACGAAGCCATTATATTCAAAAGGGTTAAAAAATAAATACAAACCATTTTGCTTTTCTCTGCTAAGACATTGTAGTTTTGTGACATGTCCGTTAATTCTGACGTCAGTGTAGAAATCGTCTCGCTGTATTCTTTACACTGTAATTGTAATGCAGACACGTTTTCCTGCGACCGAGACAACTGAAAAAATAAAATGGAAATTTCAATATGGCAGCTCTTCTAAACTCATAAACATGGGGGATTCAATATGCTGACAGCAGAAATTCAAGATGGAGATTTCAATATGGCACTGAATGACTTCTATATAGAGTGAGGAAGTTCATAGAAACTCCTATGTAAAGCACTGGCCGAGGTCATGACTTGTAAAAGACAGTCAGAACTGACAAAAATACAAAGATATTTCCAATATGGAGGCAGAAAGTAAATGTTATGCTCATGACAAAAGAGATGGTAATTTTCTAGATTTCGATGCCGTGATGTTGCCCAGCGACAGCATCACACTTGGAAACCAGGAGTGGATACACCATGCAGTGTGCTATGAGGAAATTTTAAAAAAAATTTAAGATCTTGTACTAAATATGATTTGAATGCATGCCCATGCCATGCCAAAAAAATAAACTATACATTTTAATAGTGGTGCAGGAAAAAAAAAGTTTTAAACCAAACAATACCATTTGTAAGATTCAAAGCCATGCAGTGCAAAATTTTCTAGTCTGCGTTTTTGGTTAGTTTGGATATAGAGGATCTATTTCTGCCATGAATCAATCAGTAAAATTTTGAGACTAATTCCTTCTTCCAAACCAACCCACTCTTACTAAGCTTCGACTCCGACTACAAGATATATAGCCGTCTAGATATTTGCTTGAAAGTAAGGCCAGTTTGAACTATCATGGTTTTCTTTTGGTTCCATCAGCTGGTAAAGCAAATATTCTATAACTATATAGACAGCTGATATTGAGCTTTTAACAGTTGGGAAATATTAAGAAAACTAGAAGCTTATCTCTATGTGCCAAAAATATAACCAAACCAAAGGGAGGTAACTAAAACCAAGGGAGATAATAAACAAACTCAAGGGAGATAACAAAAACCAAGGGAGATAATAAACAAACTCAATGGAGATAACTAAAACCAAGGGAGGTAATAAACAAAATCAAGGGAGATAATAAATAAAATTAAGATAAAAAGCAGCGCCACACCAATATAAAGGAAAACAATTTGACACATTGACGATAATTTGGTAGTACCTGTGGCCCTTTACTGACTGGTGTATCGTGGCGCCCCCTCACCTCAGATTTCGTGATCTCGGCATCTTTTTGGGCGTCTGTTAAATTTGTCTGCCAGACCATTTCGTTGTTTTCCATTTTCTTCTTGAGTGCTTCCAGTTGTTTATAGGACTCCTGCAGTTTGTTGTATTCTGATGACAGTTGTAAGTTCTCACGTCGAGACCTACCAAAAGAATGCAGTAAATAAATTTGCTGTTGGTCCAAACAATGGGATTTTCATCCTTTTTGAAATATTATAAATTAGAAATTGCTTGAACACATTTTTTCACTATATCAAGTGAGGCTAATAGAATATATTCAAATGAAATGATTTTTAAATTCTGCTTTTCTGATTGGCATCATTTTCAATTTTCCAACTGTTGAGATATCTTTAACGTGCACAGCCTGTAGCACACAGAGTTCATATTTATTGTCTAATCAGTTTATTTGATCCTGACATGACAGGATGCAACCTGAATTAGTGTCAGGAGAGAAAGCATGAGTAAGAACAGAACCATTACAGATTAAGAATTCCACTAGTCAAACTTACATTTTCATTTCTGCCTCGATAGCTTGAATCCGCTTCCTTAAATTGGAACACTCTTCTTTCAATGCCAGGAACTCTGCAAAATATCAAATAAAATATGAAAACTTCCATTTATTAATACATGTATATACATTTCTACTATCACTCACTTCAATGAACAAGTTACGCAAATTGGCGTTAATTTTTCAATAAACTGTAGTTTATCAAGTGCTACTATGATGTCGTCAAAGTACAACAAGTACAGTACAGAATCTAAGATTTGTGGCAAATTCAAGGAACAGATCATATAAAAAAGGTGAAAATTGTGTTAATAAAGGTAACCGAATATATATATAAGAATTAAATGTTGGTCTCACTAGCATTTCGTCATTTATTCAGTTTGTCACATGATCAACTGCGTTTACACACCAATAATGCTAATGAGATCAGCATTTAATTCTTAAATATTTATTAAAACTGTTTTTCTTCTGTTAGGACTAGCATGCATTAAATACCTAGTCAAAAAATGAATTTCATTCAAATCCAGTGACGCATCAAGGGTAGAATAAATAGTAACAGAAGCTATACAAGTTAGACCTATATTGTTTTCAAGTATAGAATAAATTATAATAGAAACTATACAAGTCATCGTTATTACGTTCATTATTATTTAAACTATCTCTAAATAAAGTGGATTTATAGTGTTAATATTCTGAATTGTCTAATTACTATCTAGACATTATAATAAGAACTTTATTAGGAAACCTATATAGCAACAGTAACAAACCATGCCGAAAATAAATATTTTATTTTCAATAGGTCTGTCTAAAGTATATAACAACTATAGTACGCACAGTGATATTGAAAGACTACAAACTGGATCACTTAACGTAATTATAGAAAAATACATCCTCAAAAACTATATAGCTCAATACGAGCATTACAAATCCTCTAAATGCAACAAAATATATCAAAAACTATCATATCTATAAAACTATTTGCCACACAAAACATGCTTAATAATGGATGATATGAAATGATCTATGTGAAGATTTTTCCGACAGACAATGACAAATAAGATCACAAAAGAAAACTTTCAATGCTCATGTCGGAGATGATATCATTCGTGTCTGCAATGGTTCCATCATTGAAAGAAACTTCAATTGGAGGAAAAGACAACACATAAAGAGTTCCTGAATTGCAAAATAAATTATAAAGCGTGCTGTAAAAACTGAACACAGTCAAAATCCAACTGACAAATTGCAAGTCGCAAATTTGAATTCATGAATGAATCAAAATGGAACATTGATGAATAACTGTTCAAACCCAAATTCAACTTCTTATCAAGGTCTAATGAAAAATTAATCAAATTATGCCCTCTGATAAAGCAAATTTCAAAATACTTTTCCCATCAAATTTACGAAAATGAAAAGCACCCTTGGATAACAAACTTCATAACACTTTTAATATCCGATTTTTAAATGAAAAGCCCTCCCTATAAAAGCAGACATAACAAAATGAGAAGGGATGATACAATTACCTTTGTTTCGGGGACTGAGTCGGCCATTGTAACTCTCCACATTGGCGTGACGCGTCACGTGGGCGTCTCTTTTCTCCTTCTTTTCATGATCAAGTTCGTGCTGTAGATGTCGAACTTTGCCTGAACAGCAAAAAATCTCAAATCAAAAACAATGTCCTTAATATTTGATGCTTGAAACAGTGCCCAAAGAGTGAAGCCCAAAAAAATTTGATAGTGTGTGATGATGGATGAAATGAACAAAAAAATGTGCGAAAATTCTAAAATGCAAAATAACAAAGAAGCAGATAAGCATGCCCTCGAAAACTTCAAATGATCCAAGCATTATCAAGAAGAGGAAAAAATATGGGAAATATCCAAGCATTATAGGGTGGGTGGAAAAACTGGAAAATTCCTTAATGCAAAGATGCAAGCACATGACAAATCAGGCAAAGGGACATAACTCAAACCACTACCAAGTCGAATGCAAAACTACTAAAACCAAACTGTAATGGGGACGGGTGGGGAAAACTAGGTAAGAAATTCAAAACCCAAAACTAAATTGTAAGCTTACACCAAATAAAATATCCACAACCATTCTGGGAAAATTTATAAAAATTCAAGGATCTGAGGATAAAATGGGATTCTATGTTGAGGGAATTCCATGCACAAAAATTTAACATTATGAAATTTTATTAATATTATTAAATTATCTTGAACTTTTTCTGCAAGTGACTCAACATGTCAACCATGATCTAACAAATTGTTATGTATCTCCTGTTCTGAATCATGTAATGTTCAACCAATCTTTTCATCAATAGACTTTCTTGTCAAATGATAGGAATTCTGGGATAATCATTGATAAAAAAATTGTCAGATTTTCAAGAAAAGCGACAGGCATCATCTTTGCCTTATATTAAACATCATCTTCACACTGTAAAACTCTGTCTTATACCTTGACTGGAATAGTCACTTTTCTTGTATCATGGTAGTTTTTGGTATAAAGTTTTCATAAATTTGTTGGAAAAAAATTGCAACCCACGAATAAAAACAGAATGCCCTTTTTATATGCCCACATGAATATGTGGTCGTATATTTTCGTTGCCCCGGTCAGTCGATCAACATTTGTGAGCACTATAGAGACTACAGTTTTTATCTGATTTTGATAAAACTTGGTGTGATGCTTTAGATTGATAAGATCTCGGTCAAGTTCGAATTTAACATATTTTTGATGAACGGTTTTTGAGATGTTGCCCTTGACTTAAAACGCCTTGAAATTTGTTAAAAATTGTTCGTTAGCAGGATTGAAACTACAGTTTTCTGATGAAACTTGGTGTGATCATTAGAATTCATAAGATCTCAGACAAGTTCTAACTTGACGCATTTTCGATGAACGGTTTTTGAGTTATTGCTCTTGACTTTGTTAAAACGTGTTGAAATTTGTTAAAAATAGTTTGTGAGCAGGATTGAAACTACAGTTTTCAACCGATTCTGATGAAACTTGGTGTGATCATTGGAATTGATAAGATCTTGGACAAGTTCTAACTTGATGAACTTTTTTTGAGTTATTTCCCTTGACTTTGTAAACACGCGTCAAAAGTTGTTTTTTGCCCTTGATTGGAGCTGTGTGATTTAATTGTTTGTTGTATTTGGGTTATTGATATTGATTTCAAAAAATTTTGTGGAATTACTTAGAATAAATAACTGGCATATATATATGTAATTGAATTCAAACTAATAAAATTTCTTCAATATGAGAAAATCTGTACTTTAGTCACTAAAGACTGTTTTATCATTTCTGACAGCTGCCAGTGGGCGTATGTTACCTTGCCTCGCAAGCTATCTTTAATGTTGTATAACATCTCTATATATAAGACAATAGGTGTTATATTATTCTGTTCAAGGACATGAAAGTTATATGAAGTTGATAACACTGTGTGATAAATACTGTTATCAGGTTCATATAATCGTTGACCTCCCATCTATATCACAGCCACAAATTAGTTTGCAATTACATCTTACAGCTTGGGATATATCTAGCCATTAGTATAACCATTGACCTTGCTCTTATATCAGGACTTGGTAGATTATTTCCCAATTATTTTTAAGTTGTTTGGATTATATAAATTTGAAATAACAAGTTTTTTAGTTAATATTATTTAGACTTGAAATAACAAGTTAATAAGATAATAACATACTAGTTATAAAGACTATCATTATACTCGTAAAGTAATCTTCATAATGTCAAGGTATTACAAACTTCATCTTATACCTTGACTGCAATAGCCAGCTTTCTTGTGTCATGGAGGTTTGTAGATGCAGACATTTCACTGGATTGCATGCAAAGGAATACAATCAATCAGAGGCCTCAACAGAAAGTCTGTTAACAATAAGCCAAAATGTTTACAGTCTTTTTGTCAAGGGCTCTGATTGGCTGTATTCGCTGGCGAACAATCCAATCAAATCACTTCATTTCATGATATAAGAATGGTGGCTATTGCAGTCAAGGTATAAGACAAAGTTTGAAATAGCTTGACATTGTGAAGATGATAAAAAAAAAGCCACATGAAAATCTCAAATATTTGTGCTGCAGTGCTAATGAGCAAATCACATGCAAAATTATGCATAAACTATAATATTTCTTGTAATTTTACTATTTGGAAAATTGAGGCCAATTCAAATGCAAGCAATAATGGTAGTTTCAGCATTGTAAAGAGGTTTTCTAGTTTGGAAAATGGACTAAGGGGCAATCAAAATGTAAACAAAATGGTAGTTTTATCACAAGCAAAGATAGTATCCAAATAACAAAGCTTTTAACAAGATGGAGAATCTATGTACTAGCAAAGGAAATGCAGTTATCTATCACTACTCAGCTACAGAAACTAATGTCTATGTTATAAAAACTTAAATATTTAAAAAAAAAATTATCGTGGTTTGTTTTTTGCACACAAAATAATAAGGCTTGTCTAAAAAAATGAATTGTTTATTAGTAAGGAAATTTTCAGCTGCTTTCAGGAAGAAAGTTTCTTTTTAATTGCTGACAAACCTCATGTCAGATTTGCATTCTGCTAAGTGATACACATGGCTGAAATTGAGTTCTAACTAGTATTCAAACAACTATATGCCTTAAATCTGATAACTATCAGCAGAATCAGTTTTAAATCTTGGCAGGTCAAGATGAATAGAATGGGTAACCACCTCAAAGCAGAACAATTCCCATACCAGTGTTATCTCGTCAAGCTCATACAAGCTCTGTCTAATACCTTGATATCATTAGGCACTTTTGAAGTTTGAAAGTTGTAGACAAGCTTTATAATCATACATGTGTAATCTATCGATGTTGTCGGGTTTCTACCGCTTATGCATGTTGTCTACCGCTCTACCGACAGGATATCCAATTCTACCGATTTTTGGTTTTTTTCCTGATCAAATTTTCACGTGACTTACCATTTTCAATGTTCAAAGTCTTTACCATAAAACAACAAAATATCTATCATTACTTGTATCTTGATTGCCCGTAACACGCATTAATCTCATCACATAATAATATTATCATTGCCTGATTAATTAATCCCCTAATTAAGATGGTAATTTGATCTCTTTTCACCCGATAATGTATGTTTATAATCTTTTTTTATCTCCTTTTGAGAGTATACATCAAATCAAATGCCTCGTTAGAGCAAAATTGAAGAAATGGCATTGACGTGTAATTACACACACAGACAACACTTTACAATTTTTATGTTGAAGGCTCTGATTGGCTGATTATTATTCAATCACATTGCTGCATTTACAGCCAAAGGTATACGACAGAGTTCATAAAAGCTTGAAGAGAAATCCGTAGACCTGAAAGCAGCTTGAGAATCATTAGGGTTTCATGCCGTGGAGAAAAACTAAACCCAGTCTTACTTTTATATTGATCAGCCTCGTTTTGGCTTTGTTTGGCGTGTTGCTGAGCAACTACAAGCTGACCTGTTACGGTGCATTAAAAGATAGAAAAAATATAAAAATGCCAGAAAAATAGCACTAGCTTTGTACAATTCTTTTATAAGATAAAATTTAAGTCCCATAAAGCTCCACAATTATAAGATGAATGTGTAACTTCTAAATTAAAAAGAGAGTCTAAAAAAATTGATATAAATTATTCATTCTTTTATAAAAGACAAAACCTTGTTTATCAGAAGATGACAAAAATATTGGTCATTACCTTAAAGGGATTGTAAAGAGGTTTTCTAAATTTTTTACGTGTATCAGGGAAACTAATAGCATGGATTTATCATTTTCAATCAAACATCTGTGACATTAATTTAAAACCTCTGTACAATCCCTCTTGGAATATGAATCATCGCAAATATCAGATCCAAATTGATAAATTAACCTGTAACCAAGGTTTAAAATTTGAAATTAGCATAAGTTTTGGCCATTTCCAGGAGAAAAATAAAAGAAACATACGTTTACTATCTTCTAGTTCTGTTTGAGATTGTTTATGTTTCAACTTTTCACCGTCCAATTGACCTGAAAAACAACAAAAAGGAAATAACAAAATTTGTTTATACAAGACCCAAAAGACAATTCAAACTCAGTTTTCGATAATAATGTGGTCTTGTCTTTAGTAAATTTTAGACATTTGTATTTGAAAGTGCAATGGATATTTTCAGCTTATACAATAGTGACTACATATACAGTTAAAAATTTCTTTAATTAAAGGAACCACAGACATCTGACGGAAAATTGGAAGTATGTAAATACAAGACATATAGGCCTGACATGGAATAACAGGTGACTTACTTCTAAGATCTTCAGTGGTAGAAGGTTGATAGAGGTCAGATTGATCTTCTAGCATGCTATCTGTTAGTGAAATAATGTGGATGGAATATAACATGCAGGACGGTGAGAGACAAAGGGAGATAATAAAATAATAAATAGTGTATAGAACTAGGTTAAAGTCCAGCAAAGATATTTATGCATGGCTCAAAACATCAACAAGAACAGTCTATTTTGTTTCAGGTAGGATAAGTAGTAACAATCACTATATAAACCAGACTTACATTGTGTTTATTACTACTTATCCTACCTAAATATACAGTAGACTAGTCAAGTTTATTATTTGAATAAATATCTTTTCTCTACTATTACAAATTTAAATACAAGCAATATGCATCACTATAATTGGTTAAACCCTGATACAGAGTATTGCTAGGTGTTCCAAAATGGTGCACTTGCAGTGCCTTGTCGTGACACTTAGTGGCTTCAGATAAATCGCAAAATTAGTGATCGCAAATAGTGCCTGGAAATTTGCAATTTGAAATGAAAAATAAATCTGTGTACCAAAAACAAAATTGGAAATATAACCACAGCCTGTTTTAGATCAAAATGACTCAAGGAAAATGATATGCACGTCTTTAATATGATTCAAATATAATTTCAAGGGATTAAGGAGGTTCACATGCTCTTTTGTTAAAGAATTAATATTTTATGAATTAACTTAAAATAAATAGTGCCATTAAACAAAATAAAATAATGAGGTTTCTGTTTCAAAATGAACAAATATATCTTCAAAGTCTAAAGATTTAACCGACTAAATCAAATCTCATGTTGCCAACACATGTGTTTTGGATACATAATCCTCATCAGGAGAGTTAATTTTGATAATTGAGGTCAAATTTCCAATAAATGAACACCAATTAAACTTTCTACCTAAATATTTTAAAGCAAATTCCGAGCTTAGACCAAAAATCAAGGCAAATGTCCAATAACTTGAAACAGAAATGCTATTGTAGAAGATAATTAATATAAAGTAAGGGAAAGAGAAGTAAGGGAGGGGGAGGTAGGGAGGGGAGGGGGTATAAAATGTATCACACTGCAGTAAAGTAGGTACAAACCTCTTAGATCTAGTATCTGTTGTTTCACTTCTTTCGTTGCTGCTTCTGCCTTATCTACTTGGTCTGAATAGAAGACAAAATCACAAACTGATATAAAAGTAGTTAAACAAATTTTTTCTGCACCTGATTTGGCTGATAAAGAACGTCAACATCCTGTGGTGTGCAATGAGGGAAAACTCAGTTGAGGCACATGGAGCCTTGCTTCACTGTCTAAACCTAATGACTAGATGCTTTTCCCATGCCAGCCACTCTGAAGTGCACATCAAGGAAAAGCAAGTTAGATATCTGGAGATATCATATCAACCTAGGCAAGGATCTTCCAATTTCACACAATTTCACAACAATGAAAGCTCGAACCAAACTTACCCTGCAATATGGCAACTTGGTCACTCTTTTCCTTGGCTATTTTCTGACTATCAGCTAACTGTGATTTTATATCAGTCATTTCTTTACTGGATTTATCAGCTTCAGTCTTCACTGTCACCAATTCTTTCTTGTTCTTCTGTAATTCTTTCTCAGCAGTGTCCTGGGCTTGCCGAGCTTCTTCTAATAAATCTAAAGAATCAGAAAAATTGATAAAGGCATTAATTGTGGTATCAGTAGATTTGAACTCCTGACCTTACAAAAGCCTTGACCCTGACATTCAATAGCCTTGACCCACATATTCAATAGCCTTGACCCCTGACATTCAAAAGCCTTGACCCTGATATTCAATATCCTTGACCCCTTACATTATTAGCCTTGACCCCTGACATTCAATAGCCTTGACCCCTGACATTCAATAGCCTTGGCCCACATATTCAATAGCCTTGACCCACATATTCAATAGCCTTGACCCCTTACATTATTAGCCTTTATCCCTGACCTTGACATTTGACCCTTACCTTTAAAACTCTGTTCATCCAAGAGATCAGTAGTAACTGACGAAATTGAGGTATTTATTGCAGTGTTAACAGTAGGGATGGTAGAATAATCACGATTTGAACTCCTAACTAACGTCTGGGTTAATCTTTCTTCTTCGTGTTGAGGTATTCTATACGTCGATAATTCATCTTCTAGACTCTTGATTTGTTCTGAAATTCAAAATTTTGCAAATGCATGAAACGGGGCAATAAATCTTAATGAACTTTCTGTTTGTTGAGGAACTAAAGGCATGTGTCTACCATCTGGCTCTATTTTGTCCAAAATTTCCTGGTTTAAATCTAATATTAATATGATCACCCAATGAAATCCAAAATTATCTTGACGTAAACAAAATCCATTATTAGAGACATTTTAGAGGGTTGATTTTAGTCTTGAATACATGTCCAGTGACATCACATATAATATAATTTATATTAATTGTATTCATGATATATGACCTTACATTTCATATACACTCAGTATTCAAAGGGTTAAACTTTGAGTATCCTTCTAATAACTGTCAGACATGAAAACCAAGTATATTTACCTTGTAATGATATGATTAGATTATTACTGCTATCACACTGTTTACGAGATTCATTTAATTGAACTGAAAATAAAATACATAAATATTGGGAATATGAGGCAAAAACTGGCACAAAGTACATCATGTCCTGACTATGTGTTTGAAATTGGGAACATCATCCCTCATTGGCTTTGCTACATGTGTCACCCTTGATCAAAAGAAGAAATAGTTTTCTTTCTTGGGCAATAATTCTTTACGAGGTTTTTCTAAAAGCACTGTAGTTAGGGTGGTGTCCATAGGGGCTGGAGCAAGTGAGTATTATGCCCCAGCAAAACCTTCATCAGTTTAGCAGAGATTGATTCATTTACAGTGTCTTTCGTATCAAAAAGATATAGATTTAGATATGTTTTTGGCAACTCAAAATTGTCAGAAATGAGTTCTCTGGGCCTTTAACTCTTCAAATTTTCTGATTACAAAATCTGAGCCCCAGCACCAATTCATTCCTGGGGATGGTTTTGCTTTGCTAACTGGCTCCTTAACATGACCCTTTTCTGGGCAATTTTACTGATATTACTGTTTTGGGCAATAAGCTCCCTTGCACATCCTGGGATCTAAAAGTTCAAGTTCCATGAAAGGGTGCAAAGGAAGAATCTTCCTGGAGGAACAAGAATTCAGTGCAAAGGTTAATGCAATAGTGCAAGATTTTCAAACATTTCTTGTGCATAATTTAAAGAGCTGTGACCCAATCCAAAGAAGACCATTTCACGATGCATTTCTGTTAACCCTTTTCCCCACAAACATAATGAAATTCATGAGATTAATCTGTCCGTTTCAAAAATGGAAATGATTTGTGGACGCAAGAAATTTTAGAATATTTCAAAAAAAAATTCAAATCCCAAAAATATTACGATTCTTAATAATCAAATTTGCAATGGTGACGCATTTTCTAAGATAAATATTCTGATTTCAGTGCAATGTTTTTTGGGACAATTTCAGGACAAAAAGCTGACTCTTACAACCAGCCAAAAACACAACATGTTACAGGACAAAAGCCATAAAATTCTCATTCCAACTTAAATCAAATGAAAAATGAAAGGGAGTGCCGAGACTGAAAATAATTTGGCAGTTTATATGAATCACCCCTGTTTTTTTTTATGGACTCTTCCTCACATACATTACACTGTATCATACTCATGCATGTTTGAAAGAGTTCATTTAAAGATAAAGGGGTGTCAAATTGACAAACACATTATTTTCAGTCTTGGAGGGAACAAAATATAGTGTTGACACAATCTGATTAAAATAATGCTTAGATATTTAGTTTTTTTTTTTCTGTGGGTTACATCACTTATTCTGACAACATCCTCCTTTAAGCTCTTTCTAAGCAGAGAATTTCATAGGTTGTTTTGATGAACACGCCATTCTTTTACATGTTCTCAGATTAAGAGAGAGTCAAGTTATCAGTGGGACCCAAAAGAATTAATTACATTGTGAACAAGCTCTTCTTCAACATGTACAGTGAGTAAAAAGTCAGTGTGCAAAATCAATGCTCAGTCTTTGATTGGTTAAATTTGGGAATACAATTTTCTTATAAATGTAGTTAGACCTACGACTACCAAAATATCCAGTGTAAAACAGATATATTTGATAACTGAATTGGCACCTTTCGTGTAAATGTCACCAGAATGACTGAAGCAGTCCACAGAAATGAACAAAACGAAATACCAAAAGCCAAATTTCAATTCAGACTGCTGTCAAAGTGACTTACGTTTCAAATCGGCCAAGGCGTTTTCCATCATTTGGTTCATGTGTAAATCGGACACGGAATATTTTTCTGTGTGATGAAAAAAATCAAAACACTCATGATTTCATTAGACAAAAGACCAAAAAATTAAAATCGGAGCAATAAAACAAGGATTAACTCAAGGAAAATGAATTAAGAACTAAACTGCCATCTAAAACCAATATTTTTTTTCAGTCATTCTTATATTTTTTATTATGTGTGATTATCATGTGCTGCCACCTTGAGGCTATTTCAAAACGTCCATAATAAAATATTTATTGCGTATTTTTGACAGATCAAATATGCTTGAAACTCAAAAATGTGTTTTTTCATTAATTATAAATCTTCAATTTGAGTAAATATTAAGAAAATCATCAGGGAATGATATAATAATTATTGAATTTTCTTTCGATATTTCCATTGGATTTAAATGGCAGAAAAATGAAATATAAACAGTGAAAATAACAGTGCAAATAAAAACAAGAGGCAAGCAAGACAAAACATGACAAAGAGAAACAGCACATATTCAAAAATTTCATTACAACTTTTCCACTAATTACTTTAATCATTAACGACTTTTTTAATTAATATTCATTTGTTAAATTTTCATCTTCATCTTTCAAAATAAAAAATAATTTTATTTGAAAACATTCATACAGACTTAGAAACAAAGAATGATATTTCAATTTTCAATAACTCAATTTTGTGTAAGAATTGAAAATGGCAAAGAACTCTAAAAACTATATTCAAAAGCACCAAAAAAAATTCAAATAAAATTCCAAATGAGATCAGAAATTGGAAAAAATTACAAATAATCAATTAAGGTAAACATAATTAAATTTCAATTAATATTTTTCTTGTTAATTTTTCTAAGCTGGTCAAATTTCAACATCGCAAACTTCAAAATGGAGAGAATTGAAGACTGAAATATACTGTATAAAAATCAAAATGGCCACCCTACCTTCAAGAGCGGAAATCTTGGCGATGTATTGCTTATTATCAAGTTGTGTCTGCTCCAATTCTCCTAAAATATCAACAACAATAACAGTAAGCATGCTTTGTTATATATAAAGCCAAAAATATAGGGATTAGAGCCAACGACACTTCGTTTCTTAGCAGACGACAATCTATTTGCTCTACAGACCGAGCTATTCAACAACCAGTGTTCCAACCCAGCTGCATAATTATTATCATTGGCGTTTACTATGTTCAAAGTTGTTAACCCCTCAAGAAGATTATCATATACCCAAATTGTTGATGACGAGGATCAGGTTCTGATATAGAAAATCAACTTACTTTGAAGTTCTTCCACCTTGTCTGTTTTTTCATTCAGTTTTATATCAGACTCAGTAATCTGAGCCTTATATTTCTCTATTTGTTGCTGAGTTTCTTTTAATTTCTCTGAAATATTTCAAAGATGAATTCATTTTATTATTATCCTGCTCTTTTCTCTATTTTTTACTAAAGAAATGTGAACGGAAAATGAAGTGAAAGGGTGGAGTCAGCATTTTGATTGACACATTAAGCCCTGCCTTCTGCACATGCTTGAATAGTAGCATGACCTACCTTCTAATGATGATGATGATGGTTCCAGTATTTCTTTAGAATTTAATGGAATAATATCAGGGCACGATACTAAAAAAAACCAAAGATATATTTTTCATAAATTTATAATGAAATACCAACTAGACATATTACCCATTTGTCACCTGAATCAAAATGTGCATTATCTATATAAGGTCATTATAATGAGGATTGTTGATTTGACTCATTTTGCCAGACATTTCCAATATGGCAGCTCAAATGACAAAGACATCTGTTGATGATTAAGAATTACAGTTATCACAGATATTGGATAAAAAAACCACGCATACCTTCTGTATCATTGAGACTGATTTTATCATCATCATTTAATTCTTTAATAGACTCTAATTTAGCTACAAACAAAACATATTTCACTTCAGTAACCTTCATAGTAAACATATTTCAGAATCATTAGAAAAATATCTATTTTGAAAAATTTCATAGCTAACATATTTCACCTATTTGTAAATTTCATAGCTAACATATTTCACCTATTTGTAAATTTCATAGCTAACATATTTCACCTATTTGTAAATTTCATAGCTAACATATTTCATCTATTTGTAAATTTCATAGCTAACATATTTCACCTATTTGTAAATTTCATAGCTAACATATTTCACCTATTTGTAAATTTCATAGCTAACATATTTCATCTATTTGTAAATTTCATAGCTAACATATTTCATCTATTTGTAAATTTCATAGCTAACATATTTCACCTATTTGTAAATTTCATTGTAAACATATTTTACTTTACCGAAATTGTAATATTTTACAGACAGAAAATGTCATGGTGAAAATTATGCTTTAGAAATTATTTCAAAATTGTATTTTTTACCTTTCATGGCCGCCAACTGTTCCTTAGAGAAATCATTATCAGCTTGTAGGGACTCCATCTGAAATTGTACAGTGATATATATAAACATGGATAATTCTGGACACACATGGATTAGAAAGCTCAAATTTCGACGGTAAACTGTGAATGCTATTACTGATACGAACAGATGGCAAACTCACAGTAGCCTGAAGACAAAGACCTCACTTTTTGTCATTTGAGTCAAATTACAAACTTGTCAAAGAGCCAGGCTTTACCTTGGTTGATAAAGACTGTTCCTGCTGTAACATTTGTTCCAGTTTTTCTGTTAATTCATGTTTCTCTTGTTCAGCTTTATCTGTTTCTTCTGTTAATTTCTGTTCAGCTTCCTATAAATAGTAACAATTTCTTTGATTTCCAAATTCTAATAGCTCTCTTTTTCTTATGGAGCTAATGAAATGAAACGGAGTATTCTTCTGTTCTGAACCAAATTTAAAGCAAAGCAGTATGCAATTATGGAAATTTTGTCAGGACAGCTGCAATAGCCCACTCTTTTTAAATTTCCAACTGTCAAGGGATCCGTAACATGCACAGCCTGTAGCACAGGGGGCCTTGGTTTATTAAGAGGCCAATTTCAGTACCCTTATGGATACAATCATGGTCTCGGTTAGTTCCAAGTTCCCACGAGAATTAGCAAAGAAATATACCTGAAGTTTATCTTTGAGTTCTTTCTCTGCCGCCAATTGTTCCTGGTATTTCTCAGCCAGCTGATGGAGTTCATTCTGGGCATGCTCACACATTTCTTTCACATGACCACACTCTTCTTCAGAATTACTTAATGAACGCTAGAAAAAAAGAATACGAACGCTACTATATATGTGAACGCTACAATAAAATAATGTGAACGCTACAATAACAAAACAGAGCATTAAAACTTTACCAAATATGGTATTTTGGGATGAAAACCGACTCAAAATCAATGATTGGTATTGAATCTATATATCTTATTTACCTCCAAATCTGAGAGCTTAGTCACAGCATCTAGTTTCTCCTGTAAAACTCTTCTTAAAGATTCCTAAAAAAAAATGTTTTCATTCTTCATTATTCTTGTTGACCTCGAATTAGCTGTTAATGGATATAGATTATCCCAGAATTGGTATCATAGTAGACAAGTATGTAAACCTTGTAAATTTGGATGTTTTATCTTTCTCTCTTTCTGGAATTATAAACAGAACTTACCTTAGCTGTTGTTTCATATTGTAGTTTTTCTTCTTGGAGAGTAACACATTCTTGTCTTACTGTGTCTTCACTGTGGTTCTAGAAAAATATAAGAAAAATATGAACTTCAACATTCACCAATGAACAAAATACAAGAACATCTATAAAATAGTCATTTCAATGCTTTTCGATTCAAATTTTTGAAATAGACACACACAGGAGGTTGATTATTCTGATAGACCCTCTTGAGTTTGGATTGATACTACAAATCTTACCTTAGAATAAATATGTAGTTGATTTTCTAAAACTTCTAATCTCGATAACAATTTATCTTCATCTATTAATGCCTGTAGATAGATGAGAAACATATAGATCATCATAGGAATAAAAGAATATAATAAGAGAAAGGTTCACAGCTGTGTAATATCTTAATAATGGTATCAATGCAGACACTACTAATTCTAAGAGGTTATCTTTCTCAGCTGGTTTTAACACCAATACTGCTACATTCAGAATATAGTCCAAAACAACAGATAGTCACATTTCATCTGGATTAATAACATGTCATTCCGTACCTGCCAGCCACTCTCGGAGGCCTCCTGTGTATTATGGACTAACTGTTGCAACGTGAGTAATTTCTGTTCCAACATCTTCTCTCTGTGTAACGCTTCCTGCAACACACAAAATAATATATCATAATTGACATCACCGTTCACTTAAAGGAGCGAAATAAAGATTTTCTAGCCAAGTAGGTGTAACAGGGACACTGTTGTGGTTTTATGTGCACTAGAATATTATTACAAGAGACAGTGTTGGTTGAGCGCTGGGTTGCTTGCTGTAAACTGTTCAGAATCATAGATACAGTAGACAATAGAAGAAGTGAATACACTCAGTATAGGTCTGATTAAGATCTGAACATGATTCACTTTTTGTCTAGTTCAAACTCAACATGATTTCCAAGAATAGGACTCACTGAACAGGAGAGGGAAGAAGAGAATATTTACCTGTAGATATTGAGCTAGTTGATAAAGATCTTGTGATTGTATTGTGATACCTGGTAGATTAGGTGTGTTCAGAAATGGACTGAAATTATACAAAACATAATTATTTTCAATAGTACAACCTTTGTTTGATAGTAAGCATTAAGGATTTATATGGAATTTACTCTGCTTCCCTTTCAGAGAGTTTTGGCCTGTCAAAGCGCCCAGATATCGAATATTCAGTTTTGATTTTGTCAAGGTCAAAACATTTACGAGAGATTGTTAATATTGTTATTCGTTTGTCAAATCGACAATTCCAGATCTAAACTAATTTGGTTATGGGTTTGCAATTGGAAATCCTTTTCTGTTCCCTTGTTGCGATTTTGGTCACTACACCAAATTTTCAACAAAAATAAACAATTTTTGTCCACTTTTGCCCTTTACAATTACCTCACTAACGAAACATGACTACTAAACAATTAATAAAATTAACTGGGACACAAATAATATCGTCTACTTGTAAGACAAGTAATAAACATATCTAAATATATATTTGATCACCTAAACTAGTAAAACCTGCCCTAGGCTTTATGCACCCCTATCAATCATAACTTTATACAACTGTTCTATTTCGCATAATTATTCACATATTTATTTAACTTATGCAATGATAGATTTGATAAAGAAATATATAAAGTATAATTTGTCCAAAATGTCAAACTCAACAACAGAAAAATATTTTCAATTTGCACCAAATTTGATCAAAAGATTTTTGAGAAAGAGGGCTAAAATGTAATGAAAGTCAAAAAATTTCACAAAAAAACTAACTCCAAAAATTATAAATCCAAACACTTTAAAATTGACATTCTCTACCTTGACAAACAGTGACTTTATATAAATATGCTCCAAAAATTCAACTTTTCAGTTAAAACAGTTGATACAGCCCACTACTATTATGTACATACAGTCATTGTTTAAATACAATACACCCAAAAATTACACAACTTACACCTTATCTCATTCTTATATTATTATCAGTTAAGAAACATTCAGAAATTTTTTGTATTTGACACATGACCTAGGCCAGTGCTTCTGTAAGAGAATATCTCTTATCATATTCTATATACACCACATTATCTCTGCACTCTACTATAAGTACATCGAATTAGTCTTTTACTTTTAACTAATATTATATCTAAACTAGCCGCCCTGAGGAGGGTTGTATATCTGAAACACTGTCAACAACACAAGATGAGTATGTCGCTAGTCCAAAGATCAGAATGTAGCCTTTAGCAAAACCAGTAATCCTGCTGAAGATTGTACATCCAAAACTTCAGCCAACAGCATAAGAATTTTCTAAACCCAACATCTGACTATAGAATGACTTTGCATTTATAACATATAAATTTTGAAAAGTTGAATAAAAACACACTTCCCTCAAGGAATTTCAACATAAGATACTGCCAGCTTTGCCTGGTCTGGTCTGTATCACTCACTAAAGACTAACTGACTGGAGTTAGTAATATAAACGATTAAAACAGGGTAAACTTACACCTGTTTTTTAAACTATAATATAAATATATTATTACTGATAGTAGAACAAGATAAGTAAACCGGTTCTAAATCTCACTTCCTGAATATACTATATAGTAAACTATAATAATATAATATAAACTCTGTTAAAATAGTTTTCAAAAACATCTGATGGTACTTCTCTTTGGAGGAGTCCACTGCTATACAACTTTTACTCACGATTTTGCCATACTTTGGACGAGATTTTGATTAACGGAATTGTCTTGCTCGTATGTATTTTTATGACTAAAAAAATATTTCTAATGCCAATTATTTATAATTTAAGACTATCAAAAATATAATAGCATACACCAATGTTCTTACATTTTTATCTCCTCAGGTTAGGAGCTCAATTTGACAGGTTTTGAGGGAGGACTAGTTAGATTTCGGACAAGTTTTCGAATGGTGCATTATGGGAATGAACTACCCTTGCAAAATGGTCACTTTCTCTTTACAATCTCATCAATATCAATGAAATTCGTACGAAGAAAGTTTTGAAACCCTCTACGTTTGTCTGTGTATTGTTTTTTTTAAATCATGCTCCTAATCAAAGAAATAACATGGTAGAAATAGTAAAAATATGTAATTTTTCCGCTGTGTTGTTTATTCAGATTTTTATTTCAAACTATTACCTTTCATCTGGCCACTCATGGCAGACTTTGGTAAATAGACACCCCATTCTGTTATATTATCTCTTAATCCACATAATCACATAGTTCACTACTTTCATTCAGAATTATTATTGTTTTAAAACTTTTCCAGTGTGTAGCCATCTTGATGGCACAATGTTATACACCCAAATTATCATTAAAGGGAAAATAAAGAGATTTTATTTGTATTGAGGACACCCATAGCATCAATTTGCATCATTCCAATTTACAATCAGATGTCTTTGAGTCTTACAGTTCTATGAAAAACTAAGCATTTTATGACATAGCTATTACAAGGCTCTTTACCAGCTTTAGCAATAGTGATATCATATATACAGCACTTAATAATTACAGAACCACAGATATCTGATGGAAACTTTTGAATGATGCAAATAGACGGATACATGCCCTAAATACCTCTTTATGACCCCTTAAAATAATAGAAAGATTCCACAATAATGGAAGGGTCTTTAGACTGTTTTCAAAATCAAAATTTGATGCATTTAAAATCACATATCCAACAGTGAGAATAAAACAAAATCATTAAATCCAACGAATGAACATCCAATTTGAATCAGAAATGATGGGAAATGATACACCTATTCCAACACATTTTAACTTAGTTTGAAACAGAATAAATATTGATAAATCAACACTACAAAATATAATATTCTCAGTTGAAGTTTAACATCTAATAAGAATTTCATCCACTATAAAATTCAAAATTCACTATCCAACCATGTGAAACAAAATAAATATCAACAAGTTCGACATATTTTAAAGAGAGAGATGCCATTTTGTGGGGTTGATTTTAGTCATGAATATAGGTAAATAGTCTTCAGAAGTACTAAAAATGTACAAAAATCACATAATTCCTTTAAAAATACTTCGATGAGTCAAACATTTCAAATTCAGCAAAAGATCCAACGTTGCAAAGCCATGACACAATTTATACAATCACAAATAATATTCTTATAATTCTAATGATATTCCATTCTCTCAATAATGTATGTAAATTAAAAATAATGAATATTCATATCACAATCTACCAGCAAATCAGATCAATTTTTCACATATTTGAAGCAAGCAGCAATATGCAATGAAGCAAACGCATGACAAAATTTCCACAACCACAAATTCCAATAATATTCTAATAATTCTATATTACATTCCATTCTACCAACAATTGTATATTATATATAGTATATAATAAATATTCATATCACAATCTACCACCAAAATCAGACCAATTTAACTATTACATGTAAAGGGCACCGATAATTTACATAGCCTTTCAACAGTACAAAAAGTTTAGGTAATGTTAATATCAACAGAGGTTGTTGTCTGACTGTTTTTGCCAGACTATCAGAATTAAAGTGGAGTTTTACATTCTAATTTATGCACTAGCTGAGCTCATGAATTCTAATGCAGTATGCAATGAAGGAAATTTTCCTGACAGAAATGAGCTCATTCTAATTTTGATAATGAAATAATTGGGATCTTTAACCCTTTCAACCCAAGCGACCAGCTTACCGCACACTAACGCAATATATACCCGAGCAGCTGGTATACCAGTTGTTACTAAGTGACGTCATACAGCGTTAACGTCATACAGAGTTAACGTCATACACTTTTACTTTTATTACTTGGAGTTCAGGGTATATGATGTTATATTTCATTTACATTCAGAGTTCAAAGGGTTAAGATTGCAGGGCAAAGTTGATTGTTATTATCCCTGATCTCGACCCCCCTTCAACAGACTGCTTTGCAACTCATTAGAAACATTAGATATCCTAGTAGCTTTCACTGTCCCCACCCCCTTCTTCACTTGATGATCCCAACCAGAAATTTACATAACAACTCATTTAAAACAATACAAACTGACGTCCTTGCAGACACCATATTACTCTCAAAACAAAACATTACCCCCTTCCCCTTTTCTTGCGGTGCCATTCTAACAGAATTGAAACTTGTTTGACAGCAAAAGAAAACCTAGCAGACGACAAAAACCACAGCGACCTAATTTGAATAATACTATAATGATATAATAAAGTGACTATTAAATAATAATAGTATGGAATATAGAAACACAGTGACCCAGTCATGACTAATAATCATTATTTTACTTATTTATATATAGCTGATATTTCTTTTCAGGTGACAAAATGCAGTAAAATTTGAAAAAATGAAATGAATGGAGTTTTAAGTCCTACTTTTCTGCACCATCTGGGCTAATGATGACAGGCAACACCATGCAGGTTGCAATAAGGGAAATTTTGCCAGGACATTGGCATTAGCCTGCTTTTTTTCCATTTCCAATTGTCGAGGGATCTTTAACGTGCACAGCATATAGGACACGAGGCCTCAGTTTATTGTCCCATCCAAATGACTAAGTAAAATTTGATTTATTGACAAAAAGACTACCAGTACTAATACAGTAGTCCTAGATATTCCATTTTGGTCTTCAAAATATCAAAACAGAACCTGAAATTTGCTATTTACTCAAAATTTCATGCTATGCTATCGCGTCTGATGATTGCAAAGCACAAAACACTGAAGATTGTACAGCATGAAACTCACTTTGTGTGAACCTCTAGAATAACATGTTTCAGGTTCTGTTTTAAATATCTATAATGTTCTGTGCATTGAGCACTAATCTTAGAGTGAAAAACCTTGTTATTATCGGGGTTTTTTTGGTTTAAGAACTATTTTGTGATATTTTTAGTCTAATAACTATTTAGTGATTTTTTTGTGATATTTTTGTGCTATTTTGTGATATTTTTGGTCTAATAACTAGTATCAGTTATATCATGTCAAAATTATAGATTTATTTTTAGTCTAATTATTTCAATAAAAAAGCAATTAGTAAATTTTTAAGTATAATTTTACATCTTACATCTGTATTCAAGATTATGGTGTGTTCTTTCTAAATTTGGCACAGGTCTTGAGATAAGGTGATATGACTAATATTTCTATTAATTGGCAGTAAACTATGGTAATTAAAGATACTGGTTCTGGTCCTAATACGCCCACTACCGCTAGTGGTTATTGGTATAATAAACTTGTTTACTTGATTTTCATTTTTTCGTCATTTACTTACATTCCATATGAAAATTCTTCAAAAACTGAGAGAGCTATAGTATTTTAATATGAGATCATTTTAAGTGTAAGCTTATGTATTAGCCTAATTTAATTAGATTCTAGAGTTTTTAAAACGAAAAGTGAATGGATTATATTTTATCAAGGTAATATAAACAATAAATAGAAAAATTCAAAAATCCAGACAAAATATAGTACCGTACCTATTGAACTAAATGAGTAATAAGATAAGAAATCAAATTAAAATAACTTACGTCGGTTTGGCTTCTCTCCCGTCTGGATGATAGAGTGTGATAGTGGATATTATACAACCATGAGTTACTGAAATAAAAAACAGAAATATTTTATATCAGGGATGTAGATTACTTAGCAGCCTTATATTCATGATTGGTTAATTAATCATACAATAAAAATAACTAATAAGATTTCCCAACACCCATCTTAGACATTATCTTAGATATAGTTTACAGAGTAACAATACTTATCAATGAGAAAATACCCTATTAATACGCTTGAAGCCTTGGCTTTTTTATTTTCAAATGGTTTACTAATTTTCATCACCTTAAGAGAACAAAGGCTCAACACTTTCTACACCAAGTGTTATAATGACTCAACTATTTGGGTATTTGCCCTAAACCTTTTTAATACAATTGCTAAACAAGTTAGGTGTTTTCCCTCAAATCCTTTGATAGATTTGGAGTCACAATGGCTAAACAAATTAGGTGTTTGCCCTCAACCCACAGGATCACATCTTGTAACCTTAATCTCATTAAATCATTTAATCCTGATCTGATTTTATTGAACAATTGTTAATTGGTCTTAACACCCAGACAGTCATAGGTCTTTGAGGTTTTTTTTTTGGTTACTGTATTTCACTATACTTTGAACAACATTCATTTTCAATGCATAAGCTTAGTGCTTTTTAGTTTTGGTTTAAACAATATTTAATTCCTACTTTACACAGCAAAGTATATGACAATAAAGTTAGGTACAGCAAGAAGCCTTAGCCTTATATCTGATAAACATCACTCTAATTTTCAACACTTTTCAATTTCATGTTTGCAATGTCTATTTTCATCCCCTCTTTTTTTATTTATATGTGCATAACAAAGAAAGCTATACCGGTACTTACTTTTGTCTCCCCTGCGATTATTTTCCATGACATCTACCCCGAACTGAATGAGATCCCCAGAGAATATATCTCGGGCTGTGCTTTCCTCCCCTCCCTTACATAATCTCTGATTATTTACAAATGTTCCATTACTACTTTTAGTGTCTTGTAGATAAAACTGAAAAAAAAAACAGTAAAGCACCATTGATTATAAAAAATTATCCTTGTGCAAAATTAGGGTCTGTTTGAAATTAAAACACTTCTTGAGACCTAGGCCAGTGCTTCTATAAGAGAGTCAATGCTTCTATAAGAGAGTATCTCTTATAAATCCTTAAACTACCTAACAATATAGTTAATGTGCTCAGACATTGTAAATTTGGCATTGCTCCAAGCAATACAGGATTCAAAGTTGTAGTTTAGTTTTTCCAAGCCACAAGTTTGTTTTCTTACTTTCTTAATCCTATCAACAAATTTATACAGAAGCTATTGAACCTATTAATCAAAATAGACTTGAGATCCACTAAGTTTATTGGCAGTTTCAAAAGAGAATTAAAAAAGAGTTCCATTTACCTGTCCGTTTTCATACCATAAAAGGGCATGATTTCTAGACAAAACTTTACAATCGAATATTCCATTGTTTACAGCAGGACGTGCTCGAGCGACAGAACGCCCGACTTTGATTGGTTCCGTTAATGATATATGACGTTCTTGGAATGGGTGAGAGTTTGGTCGACAAGTTAAAATAGCTAAGGCTGCCATGGTTGGATTCAGGTTGATCTCACCTTCCACCTGCAATCAAAATAGCCATTTTTGTTATCGGAATCTGTATTTAGGACAAAAAAAAACATTGAAATGGAAATTTCTGATCAAAACTACTTCCTTCAACATTTACAAGAAATGATATCGCACTAGGAAGCAAAGTTTTGAAATAGGAAGAAAATAAATAGGATCTCGAATTCCATAGTTTCTTCACACTTCATAAAATTTGACATTGACTGACATTAGCAAACGAGAATTTCGGTTGCCGATCGCCATAAATATTTTAAACAATTTGTGATCAGGAAAGAAAAATAATTTCTTAAGAAGGAATGGTCATGATAAGAGGCATACACGGGTTAGAAACAAAGTAAACAAACCATTTCTTCCCTACATCTTTCAGAACTCCTTTCAAGAGACGGCCATGTTGAAAATCCTTACGAAATATAGCCTCCAAACAAAATGTTGTTGATGCCGAAAAGGCGAAAATTCTAAATTAGAAAGTCATGATTTAGAATTCCTAGATACTTTCTTTTATTTAAAATAATTTGTGTGTCAAAATTTCCAGAAATAATCCAAGGAAAGCAAAGTTTTGACAATGAAAACAAACCTGTCGAGGCAGGGTCAAGGTCGTCTACAAGAAAATGGAGGTGGACCAAAACAGTGAACGAGCACCTGTTAAAATTCCCGACGAAAATATGGCGATATCCCCGACGGTATTGCCATGGGATCGGTTCTCAAACTGGCTCCATTGTGCCTGCGTTGTGACTTTTGATTTGGAATTGGGTCAGGCGATGGAGGTAATTCCATCTCAGATTTTTTTTATATTTTCAATAGCAGTTCAGAAATAGAAAAGATGTCAAGTCAGTGAACTTGTCAAATGTCAAGTGTGGAATTTGATCGTCTGATGTTTGATTAACAGAGTTTGACAATTGAAGATATAAATTTGTTTAGTTATGGCTTCAAAACTTTTTTATTTTACCAATTAGTACAGCTTTCAAACACCATGCTAAAATGTTTCTTCGAAGTTTTTAAAATAATGGACAGGAAATGAAGGAATTAAAGGGACCAGCAAAGATGACATTTTGATATTTCCACTTGAACCTACTTCCTAATTGAAACCTTATTCTTTGCAAAATTCCTTGTTTTACTTTTAAGTTTCAATACAGGAAAAAATGAAAAAGATTCAAATTAATCTTTTTCATTTTTTCCTGTGTCGAAACTTAAAATGCAATGCATTTCTACACATTTCCTTTAACAGATCTTTGACAATTTAACCATTTTGATGTTTGTCTGTTTCTTTTGTATTTCAGTTAATGTACCCCAGTCATATCAAACTTACAGAAAAAGAGGTAAGTGTGTTGTTCCCGCAACCAAACTTCAACAGAATTCAGAATTTCATCTCATCAGTTATCCATGTCTAACTACATGTACACAAGGGCAGTGTATTTCCCTCTAATGCTGGCTTGGAACACTGACTATTATGGAAGTGGAATAGCTCAGTAGCCAATGCTTCCAAAGGCCACTTGGTGTCAGCTATATGAACCAAAGCCCCAGCAAACATTCAAAGTTTTTTTGCATTAGATATATAATCACTGAATATTTTTTTTGTTTTTTTTTTTCCAGAAAATGAATATTTGTTACCTGTCATTTCCAGACTCTAATTCAGGTTGGTTATGTAAAACAGTATTTCAATGTTCAATTAAAATTTAGATAGATTGAGATTCCACCTTGATAATTTTTTCTGGTATCCTAATTGACTTAAATCAGCCTAGTCATATAGTGACAATTATCCAGTGGTAACTCTGTAATAGCAAACACAATTCTTTCCATGAGACCTTTATTTAGAAATCAATGTTCGAATTTTAAAAGTAATTCAATTATAAAAATGTTATGTAAAAGTTAAACATTTCTTAAAAATTCTTTGAAATTATTTATTATGCAAACCTAATTTTGATTCATTCGAACAAGGTGTATTAATTAAACATTTTTTGCTGCAGGTTGTATGGGAAATACTCAGTTTCATTTTCGGATACGACAGTGTCCTGGACGGAAACCAATAGTTAGAAGTCATAACCAATATAATAGAGAATGTCCTGTTTCTTTACAAGTAAGGTTAAAGGTTTACTACCTCTTAGAATGAACATGAAATACAGAAAATTCTAAACTGTATGCTTAACTTTTTATGTGTATCAGGAAACACTGATAGCATTTATTTGCACCAATTTTCAATCAGATGTGGTTCCTGCAATTCCAGGAAAAAAGCTTAGTGGAATTCAAAACCAACAGAAATCACTTGTATTTTTCAGTGTGAAAATGCGTATTATTATGGTTTTGTATATTTCCGTCAAACTAAAGATAGATCTATCAGAAGAGGATATTTTCAAAAAGTAAGTGAAATTTTTTGGACTTTGATATTTCAAAATTGCTGTAGAAAAGTTGTTTATATACCAAATGAGCTTAATACTTCAATTGTATGATATTGACTCAGTTGGCATTGAACTTGGCAAACAACTGAACTGAAGAGGCTGAAAGTCGTCATTTTTAAACTTATGTTATGACTTTCAGAGAGTGCACAAGGTTAATTGTCTATGTCTGTGTTTATATTTTAGTCTCTAGTGTTAATAAGCAAGTTACCGTTTATAGCATTATTTAATCAACTAGTCAGTATTATAGCCCCTGAATTCTTTGAGAATGGGGAACCCAGTTTAGAGGCAGGTTAGTACATTTTAGTGTTCAAAAAACTCAAGTTAACATAAGACTAAAATTTTGTTGCTTTTCTCCTGATTTTTTTCATCTTCATTGTAATCTTACTAGTTTTCTACCTAATTCATGTTCTAATGATGTTATTTTTAAACCAATCAAACTGTTTCATAATGCAGAACCTGCTTTTTTGATAACGATGACAAAATTTGGGAAAATGTAATCTAAAGTACACATTCTTTGGTTTTGCTTCCCAACAATTTGTCATCATCTACATGACACAATTGAATAAAAGAATGCTTAAATGTGTTGAGTGTTTAGAAATGGATTTTCTCTCTATAATGCCCAGAACTGAGCTCCCCCTGAGAACCCAACCCCATGGGTATTCTGAATCAATGGTAACATGTTCAAATAAAGAAATTAAGATAAAGGATACGTCAATCTTATTCTTAACTTTATTTCAGCTTGTCATGATATAGATCAATGGCTACCACCAATACCTGGTGATACTCTCAACTTACCTTTAATGGGTAACGTCCTGCAGGTAGACATATTTTTATATTGATTCTTTCAGTGTCTCTGCAGCACTGCACTCATATCGACTAAATCCCACAATACATCAGTTTCTCCCAGATGCCACTAGTTGCTAGCAGTCTTAAACATTGTTGCTCTCCAATTCTGCCAGTCAGAAGTCTGAGTTTGAGCTCACTTGTATGAATAAGGTGTTGAAAGTTGAACCATTCACCTCTGAAGTTCATTTAAAATTACATTCATTGTTTTTTTATGTTTACATTCCATTGTTTTTGTTTACATTCTGTGGTTTTCTAGAATTTTTGCTTGAACTTTGCTTTGAGTTATGTATAAGTTACAGATATATAAAATGCTTTATATAAATGCTTGTTTTAAGTATAAAATGCTTTTATATTTGTAATATAAAATGCTTATTCAATCTAATTTGAAATATGAAATGCTTATTTGAAATATAAATATAAGATGCTTATTTGAAATAGAAAATGCTTATTCAAACTTATTTGAAATATAAAATACTTATTTGAAATATAAAATACTAAATATACTATAATTATTTGATAGTTAAAGTTATATTATTAGTTTATAGTTACCTTTATTTATTTATGTTTGTTTTATTTTGTGCTGTGTGTTTTTGCCCAGGTTAAAATTCCTTGTCGACAAACTGATAAATCTAGCTCAAGTTCTGTGAATGGTGCTAAATTTTCGGTATGTCCTTTTTTCTCCCTGGTTTTTGGTTTCTCTCTTAGAAAATGAATTTAATTTCAATTTTTTGAGTATCAATTTTATAAATTTTCATTTTTTTATACTGTCACTTTTGTTTTCTTATTTCATATTATGATTTTTATAATTTCAGATTTCGTTTTCAAAAATATTTGAATTATTTTTTTAATTGCTTATGCTTCAGTTAATATTCAGTTTATCAAATATTTAGAATTAGCATAGCATAGCATAGCATTAATTTTAGCATATTCTTCTTATGTAACAATAGATATTAAAAGTGGTGAATAGAGGGTTAAAATCATGGTTAATTTTCCTTTCAGCATACGTTACCTGCACATACAATACTGCCTTCTTTATTTGAAGTTGATATTTACAGGTGTGTCAATTTATATTAACCCCCTCCCATTTCCTTGCCCCTTCCAGACATCCCTTCCCCTCACCCACACCCCTATACTAGCTCAAATTTGGCCTCTCAGTGGTAAAAATTTCACAGTGAATGTTAACAGAGTGATACCAATGTATTATACATTTCCCATCAACCAAGATTTTTTTCAACTTAGCAAATGTTACTTTAACTTTATTGAGGTACAAAATTGAATTTGTACTTATAATGTAATAAAATGTATAATTAAAAAATCTTTTTTTTTTAGTTCATTTCAAAGTATTCTACCTCATATACAGTTGCTATGGGAACTGGTTCTCCTAGGGGAGGTAAGTGAGGTTTCTTTTCAAACAGCGCAAAAGATTTTATGAATTTTGCATGGCAGGGCCTGTTTTCCTTAGCCCAATTAGCAGAATAGTAGGACATAAATCTCCATTTGATTAGCATTATAGAGATTTGACCATATTCACTCAATGGTTGAAAGAGGTGTGCGTTATATTCGCTATTATACAGTATATATATTCATGATTTATCGTTTCTTATTGTTTTAATTACGCCTTTTGAATTTCTCTTTTTGTAGCCGATAGCTGTCATGGCTGCCTCTCCGACTGTCACCTCCACCACTGTTCAATCTCTAGTCAAGTAAGTTATCTCCCCTTCTCTTAAATAAGAGATGTACATTTCCTTGTTAACATGAAGGTCCTGGGTTCAATCGAAGCATAGATTGACTTGCTCCTGATAAGGCAAATGAAAATTTTCCTCGTTGCGCACTGCATGGCATTGCATGTCTGTATTGGCCCAATCAGGTGCAGTAGGACATCAACTCTTATTTGATCTCAATTCCTGTAACCTGATAAAGGTTATTTTTATTTTAATTACAGTTTAATATACATAGATATTTCTATGATGTTCTTGCAATCTGATATTTTAATTTTACATTACAGTTTAATAGCTCCTCTTAGATACTGTTCAGATTTCCGGCCATATTTTACAATTCATGACAGTGAGTTCAAAGAATATACCACCAAAGTTCAGGCACCGTAAGTAATCTCTAGATTTGATTATCAACCTTTATTGACAAGAACTAATCTTATTCTACTGACACTTGTTTCTGATATATGATCCTCATCAGGACATCTAGTTTTGGAAATAAAGAGATAAATTTTCTCTGAACAGAAGATGGGCAAGGAGATTAAATGGAGTCCTATGTGCTTCAATAAGATCCTTTTACAGCTGGAAGTGAAAAAATGGAAGGTTTTTGCTACTTTATGTGCAAATTGTCGTCATTGCACTCTAGATATCATTGTTTGTCCAATCAGGTTCATAAAATTCTATTAAATATGTCATCATTGTTTATTTCAGACCACCAATTATTCTTGGTGTCACCAATCCATTTTTTGCCAAAACTTTACAACACTGGCCTCATATTATAAGAATAGGAGAAATGACAGGGGCAGGTAAGCTTGCTTTATACGTATAACAAATACTACTCTCTGTAATCAAAATCATATTGTCATTATAGACCATAGGTTTGATTTCCATCAAGGCAGAAAAATATTTCTCATACCACAGCCAGGCCTTTCGCGGGTTGATTCTTATGCCTACTATCTTGACACATTGGATTCTTTAAGACATCATGAAGATATTTTGGCCAATGAAAAGTGTTGTCTTAAAAGCAGCAACTTGAGAAAATTCTTTTTTTTTATTGCTAAACCTCAATATTTAAATACATGAATGTTACCTCTCTCTATTTCCAGCTAGTTCACCAAAGCCATTGAATAAATTAAAGAAAGCTGCTAGTTTAAAAACATTAGATTCCAAACCCGGTAAGTTAACCTGGATATTGGACTCTTCTCTGACATTTTCAAATATTCAACAGAATTTTTCTATCCATTGTATCGGAGAGACATAAAGCATCAATTGGCTTCATAAGAGGTTAACTCCCCTTTTGTATGTGTATCAGGGAGACTTTCTGATCTCCTTTCTGATTTCTTCTTAGATGTCTGTGGTTCCTGTAACTCCTAAAGGACTTGATAAGATAATATTGCACATGCTTATGCTAGAAAAATGAATTTCTGTAGAAGTCATTGTCTACCCCCATTAAAAAGTAAAAGAACTGTGGCATATACACCCCAATATACTGAATTTGCACCATTCTGAATATGATACAGTCATAAGATGATATGATATATTTTACTGTTGTTCCAGGTGTATATACAAGGTATAAATCTTACTTATCAAAAGATAAAACAATACTTAAACGCTTGCTGAAGGTACGTACAAAAATTCTTTACCATTTGTAAATGTATACTTGTTTAACGTTTTCCTTGATATTAAGTGATACAGTTCATTCCTGACTTCCTTTTCGCCCAACATTGCAAAGGACAAAGTCTTTTATTTCTAATTGACTAGAGTTCATCTCATGCTTCCAATAAGATCTTTAAAAAAAAAGAACTTTTTGACATGTTATTTTAAAATTTGAATATTAAATATTATTTTAGGGTGTTCAAATCAAAAGACCTGTAGAAGCTCAGAACGCAATATTGAGACGCCATTTTCTAGAATTAACTCAAAGTTTTATGATTCCGTTGGTAAGAAATTTTGTTTCTTTGTCTTGCTGTTTTCACTACACCACCCACTGGCGGTTAGGGTTTGGTCAGTTAAGCTTACCCATAGGTCCAGGGTTAACTACTTGCTAAGATCGAGATTGTTTTCAACTGGGATTCGATCTGCAAGTCGGAAGGGCTGGGATGAAAAAGTGTCATGTCGTTGCTTAGACAATTAACTAAGGAGTCTATATATAGTTGGAAATCACAAAATAATAGGCTATTGCCTCCTTCCTGACAATATTTCCCCCATTGCCCACTGCATTGCCAGTTTCCCTATCAGGTATTCAAAAAATATATACTTAATGTTTTGTTTGTTTACAGGAAAGATACATTGGTAGTTTGATGCCTCTACAGAAAAATATATCTCCACACAAGGTAGGCTTAAAGAATTTTATGCACCAGTTTTCATACTTCTATTATGTTGTTTACCGAGGTATATGATTGATCCTTCCAGTCATGATAAGAACTCTTGGAATTCATAGATTCTATTGCTTCCAATCAAACAGTTTGGAACCAGAATCCATAAATCCTCAACAAGCAGTACTCACAAATCTAGCTCCACCTATATTAGTTCAAGGTAGACAACTCTAATCAATGTTTGATTTTTGCAGGGTCCACCTCGATTAAGACCATTTGATCCTGATGGATTTTTGAAAACAATAGAACATAGTGGTCCACAGTTGACACCTGTAGCTAAAGGAGATTGGGAAGGCTTATATAGGTAGGTTAGCGTAAGATCCTGATGCTTCAATTATTAAAGGGATTGTAAAGAGGTTTTCTAAATTTTATATGTGAATCAGGACATTGAAAGCACCCAATTGCACCATTTCAGTTTTCAACCAGATGTCTGTGATTCCTGCAAATTCAACTTAAACTATATAATGACGTAGATATCGCAAAGGCCCTTAGATATTATTAACAGCTTTTGTGACATCATAAATTTCTTAGTTTTAGTGGTTTATATTTCTCGAAATGTTTAAATGATTTATTTCTGTATTTTTCAGACGTTTTTTCCGAAGTCCGAACTTTGAAGGCTGGTACCATGAAAAACAACGAGAAGCCAATCAGAAACTACAGACTTTACATATGGAGGCTTTATGTGGTGCTGTAAGTTATTTTATATTAGCTAAATATACCTTTGTAGATTAAATAACGGAACACAATTTTATGGTATAGTACTCCTTAGTTTTATTACACACAACGTTTCAATAATTTACATTGTCACTTCACCTGAAGATGACAATGTAGATTGTTGAAACGTCATGTTTACTAAATGTCGCTAAAGGATGACCTTTGTAGATAACTTTAGTTATTAGTAAGTGCACAATTCACTACTCGATGTGGCACGAACACCATGTTGTTTAATCTGTAGACCATCTTAGATATTTATGTTATGGTATATTTGTTTATCTGTATTATAGAATTTATCAGATTGGATTGTGGGTAAAGAAGAGGTAGAAATAGTAGATCTGATTTTAAGAATTCGAGAAAAACTGGTAAGTTTAGTAATACATCTTATCTTAGCATAGTTCAAGATAATACTTTTGGATTTTCAACCATGTTTCCCCTTGTCAGAGATGTAAATGAGAGAGAATGACTTGGAAAAAGCCTCTCGTCATTCAGATGGGACAATTAAGAATTCAAGAAAAACTGGTAAGTCTAGTTTTTACCTTAAGATTTTCAACACAGTTTCACCTTGTGGGTGATGAAGGAGTAAGGGTCTGGCAGAAAAAGCGTTTAACCATTCGGATGGGACCATTAACGGAGGTTCAGTGTGATACAGGCTATGAACCATGTAACCATGGCAAATTGTTCTCATTGCCCACAGCATGGCATGACATTGTCCTCCTTCAGCCATGGAGCTCCATTTCATCTTGTCAATTACTTGTGATTTTGATTGAGTCACTCCTTATCAACACAGATGTTCCATGTCTTCCAAAAATCCTTTTCTTTGTCTAAGTGAGTTTCAAAATTTCCATCTTTCCAGGCATTTGCTACAGCCCATCATATTGTAGTGAGTAAGGATAGCTTGATGAAATTACAGAATCATATGGATACTATAGTGTCTTCTCTACCTTCTGACTTGCAATCTGTGCTCAAAACTTGATGATGTCATCAATTAGTGTGTATTCTGGTTGTGGTTAACACGAAATGTCTGAAGTTAATTCTCTTCATTTTTCTGTTGGTGGCAAAGAAGACGTGCTTGTGGCATTTTGTCAGTTGCTATGGAGACATTTGCTGCAGACAGTTTTTAGTTGATGGCAGTAAAGTCTCAAGTTGCTAAGGATGTGGTAATTGTGGCAAAGAAGACATTCCCGCGACGTTTTTTTAGTTGCTAAGAGAACTTTTGTGATGTTGATGACCAAAAAAGTTGTGGTAATGGTGGCAAAGAAGACATGCTTGTGGCATAATATTAATGACCATGAAAACTTTAAAGTGGTCAGTCTTTTTTGAAGGTGGCACACCCAATGTGATGGTGATGGGAAAGAACTGATGCAGTTTCGTTGACAATGAAATCATGACAGTTGCCAGTCTTGTGTGAAAGTGGCACAGAGCTGTTGTAGTTCTTATGACATTATGGTGGCAATGAAGATGTTCAAGTGGCCAGTCTCTAGTAGAGGTTGTGCTCTTTGTTGCACTTATGGCAGCAAAAAGCAGTGATAGTTCTAGATGAATGATATAGGCAGTGAAGATGTTCAAGTGACCAGTCTCGAGTGAAGTTTGTTCACTCATTTTACTAATGATAGCAAGGAGCTGTTGTAGTTCTTGTAGCAACAAGACCTAAATCGCCACCTTGTCAAGTGTGCAACTTGTCTGTTGAAATTGGCACAGAATGTGTAAGGAAGAATTCCACCAACTTTGAAAATTTCATAGATGGTGGCTGTGAATGATAAACTTTGTTTTTTGGCTTCGGATAAAGGACCAGCTGCTGATTTTATGGAAACGGCTTACAGTCTCGTGAAGGTGGCTTCAGGAATTTTTGATTTTTGTTACAAATGGAGAAGAATATGTGAAAACTCTTCATCTTAACGAATTTTTATTCTTATGACAAATGAAATGGAATTCTAGTGATGGTCAACAACGATTTGGCATCACTTAACTAACCTTATGTTTTTAACTTGATATCCATTTTGATTGTCTCTTTTTCACAATGAAGTGAACTCTATGTTTTATGTCAGTCTGGACTAAATGTGCTTAAATATTTTTTACAGAGTATAATTTTAAATATCAAAATATTTTTAAAAATTTAGGTTTTTAGTCTCTTTTAAACCATTGATTTTAGGTACTTTTGGCTGATTTAATTTAATAAGGTAACTGAATAGTAGACTGTCAACACAGCTGTTGCAATAGCTTTAATTGCAGACAAACTGAAAACTTTAATTTGATTCTAAAAAAGCTGTATTGCTACTTGAAATTAGGGTTTATGATCTGGTAAATGATAAGATTACTTTTTTCTATGTATTTGGGTTATTTATAAATCTCAGAGTTCATTTAATGCTGCTGACACACGTTTGTGGTACATTAACTTTAATTGCAGTTGAGCCAGAAGTTAAATTTTTATTCTTAAAAGTGATACGGTTGGCTTAAAGTGACTAGGATATCTCAGTGAAATCATGTGTTTGTAAAGCTCAGAGCTCAAAGCTTATTTCATGCTGCTGACACGTGTCTTGATGCCAATTCCGGAAATTATTTTAACAATTAATGGAATTGTTACACAGAATCTTAATTAAGTACTTAATAAACATGCTTGAATTATATTGATCATGTGCAGCACATTTTTAGTAAAAAATTATAATTATCTTTGATTTTCTACATTTTAACATTTGTAATATATTATCCTCTAAAATTTCATACATTTCAAAAATTTATTAAGACAAAAATGGCATTTCTTTGTTATTATAAAAAAAAAAATATCAGGTACTGTCTTAGTTTTGTCTGTGACATTATTAGAAGATACAATGCCTTTAATAATCCATATATTAACAAAGGCTCAGGGAAATGTCAAATATCGTGAAAATTTTCATGCTAAAGTTAATACACATTAAAGGAATATTACCTCTTAGAATAGACCAAAAAAAAAAACAATTAAATAATATTTTAAGAAAATCTTCAGATTTTAACAACCATTTGAAGTTTTTAGAATTTTTGCCTCTAATAAACATACCAAATAAGCAACATTAGCTATGTGGACTCTGTGAAAGGGATGTCCCACTCATGGAATGGCATAAGGTGTTTCATATGAGTAAGCACACCCTGCCTTTCTAGTGACACCCACCACAGTACTGGCTTTAGTGGGGCTCCAATTCCATAAATTCTTTGTAATTACTCTACCACCGTGAAATACTCTGAATTTTTTTCAAATTTTTTCAAAGTCTGTTTTCTAGTGTCACTGTCAAAACTGCCATTGTTATTTGGCAAGACACAATATATCTCATGAGGATAAAATTGAGATTTTTTTTTTTTAAAAAAGGACTTAACTGTGTGCCTCTATTATTTCCATTTTTAAATTCAGTGTGTGTTAATATTCAATGTGATTCCTTTAATCATTTATTTATTATAAATTTTATTTTCTCAGTCATTTTATTAAATAAATTTATATCAATATCTATTATATTGGACCAAAACAAAGCAGGGTGTCCTTGTGAAACCACCCTTTCCTCTTGAGGGCAATGCTATGCAGTGTGCAGTGAAAACAATCGTGTAAGGACAGTGGCTTTAGCCTGCACAGCCTTCAGCACACAGGTCCTAGGTTGTCTCTCTGATGTGCACTGGTTGAAAAACCCAGAATCACTCGGAAAAGGGAAGGGGGTTACTCTGGTTCAGGAACCAAACAATCAAGATATAAATTCATGCATGTATATTTACAGAAATACAAATACAAAATTTGAAAATGTAAGAAATTTCTATAGGGGTTGTGTTTCTACACCATTTTGGAGCTAGCTTTCAGACCCTTCCTTCTTCCGGGGGTGTTACTCTCTACTGTGGACATAGTCCATAGAGTTTATTTTCCTGAGGTCTTCGCTTGGTCCCTTTCTTATTCGTCGTCTGTTGCCCACCATTGTGGGAGCTATTTTTCAATACCTTCCTTCTCTCTTGTTAGTGCATGGGTTTTTTCGCATAATGCTGCTTTCCATTTGGCAGGTCTTCAGTCTCCGAAGTCGTTCGTTGCCCCTCGATGGCATCACACCAGATGAGTCACGGCATTACGGGCCTTACTGTATCAAAGCCTAGGCTTCACAACGTCAAAACCTAGCAAGGATCTTCTCCAACTCTTGATGTAGAATGAAACTGGATTCCGGTTTGGTTCTATTGCAGTTGTTCATACGATGAATTTATTTTCTGTAATTTTAACTTATGGGTTTATTTAGTCAGACAGTTTCTTTAAACTGTTAACGACTTCTTCACCCATAGCTTCAATCACCGTTACCTGTAATAAACACGGATCAGAATTACGTCGGGATTCGAATACGATTACTATAAGAGCTTAAACTATATCAGTTTTGTTTAACATGTAACGGAATCAATACATATTTAAGCATGTAGCTTTTGAGTTACTGCCCTTGTCGAATTTGCAATTAGAGATGGTACTTACAGCAATAGAATCATCAGCTTCGAACATCTTTTTCATGTTCTGTCCCATCTCTCCCTCGGGTAGCCTCAAATCACTTCGTATTATTCCATGATCGCTTAGCAGAGAGAGAAAATTATCACGACCTATATCCACTAACTGAAATTACAATCAATGTTAAATGTTAGCCTACTTAAAGGGGTGCTTGCTTGCTTGCTTGCTTGGGTGCTTGCTTGCTTGCTTGGTAGATACAAGTTAATGACAGCTTCCAACTAAAGCTGATATCAGACATGTTGGGAAGGGCTGTTAGTTGGAAGAATGTTATGAAGAGCTCTTAAGCTATGTTTTTGGGTTTTATTTTTGCACCTGAGTGCCTTCTTAAAAGAAGCGCCGCCTAATATTTATGCCTACCTGGTATTCAGCTTTCTTGATATTTGGAACATTCATGTTATGAGTTGAAGGACAAATATCTTCATATTTCTTTCCATTAAAAATATCTATACCAGTTAGATGTACCTGTAATTATTTACACGTGCAGTGCATGATTTGACCTAATTCTAAAGAAGGGGACAAAGATGACCACAGAAAACTGCCTATATGCCAAGCACAGTTGCCAACTAGTTTAATTTCGTAAGATGGAGGGTTGAACCTAGCTGCTTCAACTCAGTTGCGTTTTCATGAATCATTAGATGGGGTCCGATCGTGCGATGTCAGTGGGAGCTCACAGAACAAGGCCTTTTCAAGAACTTTATGAGAAATTTAAGAGTGGAGAAAAGTCGGCGATCCCCGTAGAGACGACAGTGTGGCGACTTGAGGTGGAATTAAGATTTGTTTAATCAAAGATCTTTATTTATATCCAGTTCAAAACTAAATACTTTAAGCATAATTATTGATGCATGGGAGCAAATACACATAAGGGGAGAAAACTCCAGCTAAAGACTACAGACAGCAGGTAACTGCATCGCTTATCTTAAAGTATTATGTATATTTTATAGCCTTCGGGAATACCTTGATAAAAATCCAAATAAACTAAACTTACTTTGGCATGGCCATGTTTTCCAGTTTTGGAAGTTGTCATTTCCACGATTTTTACTGGCCTCCCCTTAATAAGACAATGTTCGTTTTTCCTCAGAGCCGAGCACTGTTTAGGATAAGTATCCGAGGCACCAGATTCAACCTTCTCAAAAGTGATGTCGGCAGCATCTGCCATTGTAGCGTTTCTGTAAATAAAAATCAACCTAATCCAGCGGATGATTCTTCTTTGTGTAGCATAGGCCTAAAAGGCCAAAGAACTTTGCGTATAACATCTACATAGCCTTTTAATTTTAGTTCAATCGGAAAGACAAAAACGCGGAATTAAAACAAATATGGGCCTGACCTGAATTGATGAAATTGACATGAATATTTGGAGATCCCTGTGATTTCTGCAATATCTGCTAAATCGATCAAAAAATGTTCTACATTTGCATACTTAAAAATCTTATTTCGTAGGCAAATTACTTTTCCAAGAAAAGATTTTTCTTCAAATATTAAAAACATAGCCTATAGCTTAGCATGGCTAAGCATTCGTTTCGATCTCAAAAAAAGAAAAATCTTACCTATTTTTCATAGCGAATGATTGAAAAACTATTCCAAAGTATGCTATCACGATATGACATAAGGAAAACCCAGTGAATATTGTTAAAACTATACCACAGTCTTATAAAGAGTAAAAATGGGTCGGATTGCACAACTTTCGGAAATTTGTTGATAACAGTCGGCCAAGCAAATTTATTGATTGGTTCTGTATATATTACATAAAGATCTATTTTTATATACTCAGTATTCATATTATTCTCAATTCCTTATAAGGAAAAAACTCGATTTCAAATCGTGATCAAATGAGAACTGGAAAACGTATGATTGGTTGAACTTGACCAGAGTCCTTCAAAAGAATCAATTAACAGTTAATCGGTTATTATATTGATTTACATAGTTAATTTCCATCTTTAGTGTGGGAATAGTGACGTCATTCAAACCGCAGCCTTTTGTGAATGTCGGTTATGTATTTTTTATTACACTCACCTATCATTACTACAGAACTCGTCAATTCGATGTTTTTCTTACATATTTTTGCTGATTTTAACAATTTTCGAGGGCAGAATGACTTTCTGTAAAATAACAAAATTAGGCTGCAGAATCCCTTTAAATTTGGGATTTATGGTGCAAGGGAGATAACTCCATTTAATATCTAGGTAATGGCGCAAATGTTTCAATCCTATCATTTCATTGGTTCCTCAACCTGGCGCATGCCTAGACACCCTTTTCCTTAGGCCATAGAGCAGAGACTACTGACACGTGAGTATTCAGCCCATCTCAAAATTTCTTTTTCGTCTTTAAATTACGCTTTTTCTTTTCTAATTTTTATTTTTCTAAATGTCCGATTCTATGATAGGACTAGATATGGAGACAGGATTAGTTGGAAGTTGACCGATTTCGAGTTAAAAGTGAAAATCATTTTCTTAAAATAGAACGGTCGCCATATTTTATTATTTTCGATCCAAAAAGTGTGAGGTGTAAACACTTTAAAAGATTTTGTCCTGGAGACGATCGGTTAAAGCCCTTACACTTATCCCTTTAAAAATTGGCTTGTGTTTTATGATGTAATGAAATTCGTAGTGTTTTCATGAAGGTGTTGTGAATATTGAAGTTTAGTTTAACATTTTTTATTTGCCATGCCAACATTCGCAACACGTTGTGTCGTTCTTGATGGGTGATTGTGTAGGTAGATAAATGTAGGCCAGTTAGCCTACTTCGTGTGTCCATTCTTTTGAGACTAATTAATTGTGAAAATGGAACATTTTCTTTTCATACTTTGATCATTTTAAATATTAGATATCAGATCATTTTATAAACATGTGCCAATTTCTAAGTTCCAATTCAATTAAATTTGGTTAATTCTGATAATGTTGACTTTTCAACTAAATGTAAATGAGTCCCCTGTCTCTGACCACGTTGGTTTTGATTCACAATTTAAAGATATTGTTCATCCCTTTCAACATCTGTGCTTGCCACATGGCTTCAATTTCTTCCACTTAAAACAAGAAAGGCGTCATGTCATAATGTTACAAGGATGGTATTATCTACTTTGACGACTTTTTCCGTGTGGCGAATTAAGGTCTATTTTGAACTCTCAAATATTGATTTATTAATACTATAGTGACCAAAATTGTGATGTTTAAATTGTTTTTGTTATAATTTCTATTACGGGTATTAAAACATTACAGGATGCATTAGGATACTTTGAAGATAGATTTGTGATGTCCACTTGAACAAAGATCGCCCAGCTCAATATTTTCCAACGAAAAGCTGATTTTTTTACCGTTTTATTTCAGATCTAATAAAATGGGAGATGCTGCTGATATTACTTTTGAAAAAGCTGAATCTGGGGCATCCTTGACCTACCCAAAACAGTGTTCAGCTCTGCGTAAAAATGAGTATTGTCTTATTAAAAAGAGACCAGTTAAAATTGTGGAGATGACAACTTCCAAAACTGGTAAACACGGTCATGCTAAGGTATGTATTGATTCAGGATGGAACAATTATGTCCATTGAGGGGCTGTGACTGCTTGCTTGTAGTTAACTCATTGTATCAGAGGTGGCACCCTTGATCCTCAAATGGCTGAAAGTGGTAAGTAGAAGCATTATTGTCTATTTGATCTGTCCCTGAGGCACAAATAAATGCTCTTGTTTTCTCTCAAAATGTGAAACTAGAATTAAGTGCAAGTGTAAATAATTTCAGGTACATCTAACTGGTATAGATATTTTTAATGGAAAGAAATATGAAGATATTTGTCCATCAACTCATAATATTGACGTACCACATGTCAAACGTTTAGATTATCAGGTGAGAATTTCGGAAATAAATCGAGGCCCTGTGTCCTACTAATCTAATTCAGGTTAGATCCCCATTGTAATCTGATAAATTTTCTGCCACAGTTATGTTCTAATGATATTTTTTAACCAATCAAAGCACTATGTAGGGCCTGTTATGTATCCCAATTAATGAGAATCCCCAATTTTTGACAATGTATCCCTATTTATGACAGTGTATCACTATTTATGACAGTGTATCTCAATTTTATGACAGTGTATCTCAATTTTATGAAAATGGTTCCCTATTATGACTGTATCCCATTTTACGACAATCTGTTTTGTATCTGAATCCCTAATTATGACCATGTATGTATCCTTATTTATTTAACAATGTTTCTCCATTTATGACAATGCATTCCCATTGATGACAATGTATCCCAATTTTTGAAAATGTATCTCTATTTATGACAATGTATCCCCATTTATGACAGTGTATCCCAATCTATGGTTTATTTCATAGTTAGCTGATTTTCAAGAATTATAACTGACAATGTATCCCTATTTATTGTGTAGTTGGCTGATATTCAAGATGATGATTATGTATCCCTGATGGACGATAGTGGAGTGACTCGAGATGACCTGAAACTACCAGATGGTGATTTAGGTGAAAATATAAGAAAAGCTTTCGATAACGGTGATTCCCTTGTTGTAAGTATAAGGGCCCTGTTGGGGTTTTCGTTATTGTTTATATTAAACACGTTTGTTTCACCTATGTCAGTGATGCAGTTCAGAAGGGGGGCATTGAAAAAGCATGTAGTGTTTGGAAGGGACCGTAAACTAAGACCCCTTGTGCTAAAGACTGCTTGCGGAAAATCCCTGTACAGTTGAAAATCAGAGAAGAGCAGTCTGATGCCACTGTCCTGCCCTGACAGAATTTCCTTCATTGCACCCAACATATGGTGCAGACAATTAGGACATAAAAACTATTTCCTTCCCTTTAAAGGGATTGTAAAGAGGTTATATAAACTTTATATGTATCGGGGAAACACTGATAGCATCAAATTGCACCATTTTAATTTTTATTCTGATGTCTGTGGTTCCTGCAATTCCACTAAAACTAAGGTGTTCAATGAATTACACATATGTTGGATTTTGAGTTTCATTTTGAGGATGTTCATGTGTCTTTTATGTTATATTTTTCAGGTCAGTGTTATATCTGCCATGGGAGAAGAAAACATCCATGCTTTTAAGAAAATGGTAGATTAAATAACGAGTTAAAGCCATGCAATCTTTTATAATTATATTATATGATAAATGATTGGGTTGGATAATTTGAGGAGAGAAAATGTGAAAAACTTAACTTAAACTTGGCTATAAATCAGGAAATTACACGGAAAAATGGTAGTTTTAATTTATCATAAATATAACAAATGATGCAAAAAAAATAATTGACCAAATTCATTGGAAATTCATTATTTTTCTAAGTTTTTTATTTCGCAAATTTTAAACTGTTCAATTTGCAATAATTCTTGCTCTGATGAATTCAAAATTTGATACAATACAATACAATTTCAAATTAAAAGATAAAGGATTTATGAAAAGTTGAAAAAAAAAAAAAAAAATTGCGAGAAAAAAACGCAAGTGATGAATTTCCAATGTATATTCCAATAATAGTGCTGTAATAAATTTTGGAAATAATAATGTGTATTATTTCTTTTTAATCAATTTATTTGTATTTTGAATTTCGAAAAAGGTGTTGATAAAATTAAATCATATGTACAAATTCTGTGGTATACTTGTTCTAAAATTTTGAATTTGTTTCTAAAATTATTTTTGATTTTAAAAGTTGATTTTATTTGGGTTATGTAGTAAAAAAAGAAATTGGCCACCTTATATCAATTTATAGACATGTATAAACTTCGCTTAATTTTGGAGATAACACATGCTTTTTTGTAAACTAAACGCTAAAGTTATTTAATCAGATTTTGAATATATGCTCACTCATTTTAGTGCTCTATTTATGCTAGGTAAGGGGATGGGTCTCACTTTGTTTTCAAAATTTCAAAAAATTAGTCAACCCCAAGGAAATTTAGGACATTGCCTTACTGTTACCCCCAGCTTGGCCTTGTTAAATATTTGACCCACAATTGAAAGATAAATTTGTTTTTGTGTTTGACTGTATTTCTGCTGTTTTTTCGAATTACAATGTTTTTTTTTTCTTTTTTCAAATACACCTATTGTTTCTTCTGATGCTCCTTGTGTTTTTTCGTCCCTGCCATTTCTCAAGAAAACTTTTGCCATATTGGGGTGGGTTGCATGAACTGCCCAGTAGCAGTCTGTAGTACACAGGGCCTTGATTATTTTCCCATCCACACACCTGAATAGAGGGTTCAAATAATGGATTTCAAGAAGAAAAATCTGTTGATACACAATTCTTTTTGACATACAGCAATGACTGCAAAAATTACTTGATGTGCAAAGCCTTAATTGTATGCGGTAATGTAGTGTTGTTTTCGGTAGTAAAACATCTTATGTCTTTAAACTGCCGAAAAAGAACCTTACTGTCACATTTATTCCAAGCTTTGGAAATGGACCCAAGTGATTTCATTCATATGTAATGGTTCACAGAAGATCTGGATGTACAATCTAGATAAACCTATATCATACTCTTATTGCAAACTAGAGTAACAATCTAGATAAACCTATATACTCTATAGCAAGCTAGAGTAACAATCTAGATAAAGCTATATCCTACTCTATAGCAAGCTAGAGTAACAATCTAGATAGACCTATATCCTCTATAGCTATTTAGATAAACCTATATCCTACTCTATTGCAAACTAGAGTAACAATCTAGATAAAGCTATATCCTACTCTATAGCAAGCTAGAGTAACAATCTAGATAGACCTATATCCTCTATAGCTATTTAGATAAACCTATATCCTACTCTATTGCAAACTAGAGTAACAATCTAGATAAAGCTATATCCTACTCTATAGCAAGCTGGAGTAACAATCTAGATAAACCTATATCCTACTCTATTGCAAACTAGAGTAACAATCTAGATAAAGCTATATCCTACTCTATAGCAAGCTAGAGTAACAATCTAGATAGGCCTATATCCTCTATAGCTATTTAGATAAAGCTATATCCTACTCTATAGCAAGCTAGAGTAACAATCTAGATAAACCTGTATCCTACTCTATAGCAAGCTGGAGTAACAATCTAGATAAACCTGTATCCTACTCTATAGCAATCTAGAGTAACAATCTAGATAAACCTATATCCTACTCTATAGCAAGCTAGAGTAACATTCTAGATAAACCTGTATCCTACTCTATAGCAAGCTAGAGTAACAATCTAGATAAACCAATATCCTACTCTATAGCAAACTGGAGTAACAATCTAGATAAACCTATATCCTACTCTATAGCAAGCTAGAGTAACAATCTAGATAAACCTATATCCTACTCTGTAGCAAGCTAGAGTAACAATCGAGATAAACCTATATCCCACTCCATTGCAAGCTAGAGTAACAATCTAGATAAACCTATATCCTACTCTATAGCTATCAAGAGCAGCAATCTAGATAAACCTATATCCTAGCAAGCTAGAATAAATGCTATCCTAAAGCAGAATGCTCAGGTTACGTCTAACTAAGCTTATGTTTAGACATTCTTTGACATACAGCTTTACACGTACGACCTTGCCAGCCAAAAGGCTCGCTAGAAAGCAAATGTCAAATGAAATTACTTCTGCATGTGTATAATGACCAAATGAATGCGCAGTAGATCTGAATGATGGCTGACCCAAACGAAAAACATGCACGCACATGCGTCTTTGTTCTCTGAAATCATAATGAGTGTTCCTAGTTGTAGTTTCATAGTAAAGTGCAAGATGAATCATGTTCGGGGATATTCCGATTCTAACCAATCAGAAACCAGCGACTCTACTACGTCACAGCGTGCTGACCAATCGAAGGCGACGGATTTCTTTTACGTCATAGTCAGCTGACCAATCAAAACTCAGAATGATTTAGCGTGCAGCCGTGCAGGCATGTGGTAGCCATCTTAGAGACAGTAACAAAGAAAACGAAGACTGAGTCCAATTTACCATCCGGACATCTGATACACCTCAAATAACATCAGGAGCCATGTCCGACTCCGAGAAACATCAGGAGGACAGTCAAGAAGAACAAGTTGAGGTGTCAGAGAAGAAGATCTTGGGTAAAATTCAAATTTTGTAACCTATCAACCGGCAAACCTCGTGTTGTGTCTGCAAATGCAATCGCCAGCCATGCTGCCGGAAGCTGAAACTAACAATGTTAAATCCATTGTCAGGCGATTTGGAAAGCGCAAACAATGGCTAATGCATCAGGCTATTATTGGGTGATAAGGTCTTCACACATTTTAATCTCTGATCGCTTTCAAAAAGCGAGAGAACATTGAAGGAAGTGTTAGTTTCGGTTGTGTGATATTTGTTTTCCTGCAAGCCAACGACAAAACAATGGATGCCCCGCCCACCTTTGCTTGATCCCGATTGACAGTGCCACTGTCAAGTTCTTTTTGGTATATTATTTGTAATCTACTGATCGTGATTGTTTCACAGGTTTCTTGAGATAAATGGAATGATCAAACACTAAATTAATCATTTCCTTATCTGCTCACCACAGGACAGGATTCTGTGATCATTTTAACAGACATTGAGTATTGGCGAAATGTATTGAAATTTCACAATAGTTTGAATAAGGAGCATGATCAAACTGAATAAATCAGTCCATACATGCATTATTAGGCCAATTTTTTAATTGGTTGACAGCCAAATTAGACTGTTATTATGTCCTCTTAGAAAGCTTTTAATAAGCATTGATCCAAGACCCATGGAAGGAGTTGCCAAGAAAGAAAATTTTATTTATGAATTATTTATGACATTCATGTTTGTGAGTTGTTTGAAAAGAAAGGAAAAGAAGCCATGTTGAATTTTATTTGCAGCCTCAAAGATAACAGGAACAGTAAAATGGTTTAATGTAAAGAGTGGGTATGGCTTTATTAACAGGTAATTAAAATAAACCTAATTAGCAGGCTATTATCAGGCAATAATTAAAGCAATTTGGCTTTAGATACAGACGTAAGGGTTAGTATAAAGTGGTAACCAGCCAACTGGAAAAATGTCAACAAAGGATGAGCTAATGAGCGAATGTAGGTTGCATAAATAATGGTTTTTAAAGAAGTGAATTGATAATGATTTTCAATGAAGAATTAAACAAACTTTTTTTTGTTTTTTCAGAGATGATACTAAAGAAGATGTATTTGTTCACCAGGTATGTTCTCTTCACTGTGTCAAACAGAACTCTGTCTAGGCCAATAAGTTGTCATTAGGCAACTTTCTTCTACAACTTTTATGTAGCTTATGGAGTTAAAAATATAGTCATTGTAATGCCCTGTTAGTGTTAGTATGCAAAATGCCTCTTAAGATAGGTGACAGAGACTAGAGCTTACATACACAACCATATTGTTTACAGTCCTGTGGATTTCTACTAGAAAACATTTGACTGTCCAACCAGTGATACACTGCATTTCCATTTTGCAAATATTCCATGAACATGATGGGATGGAAATTTATACTAAGTTAGTACAAAGACTCATAGACATTGGAATTAAAGTTATTCAATTTTTGCACAATCTGACATCTATTCTGTGATTAAAATAAAATAGATGATAAAAACTGTGCTAAAATAATTTCAATATGTCGCTATTCTTACTTATAATCTAAGTTGGAATGAAAACTTATTGATACATGCCAATACATGATGATACTTGACCCACGACAGAATCCCCTACAACAGAATTCCTTTACAACCTGATAAATTAACTTTTAATCCAAAACACAAAATGACTAAAAGGAGCACCTTCATTATCAGTTGGACCAATCATACCTTATTTTCAGAAACAGGAATTTTTAGTACCCTCTTAAGACTGAAATCAATCCCCAAAAATGTTGACTGTTCCCCTTTAAAAAGAAATAAAATCCAGTCAAATTGATAAAAAAATTATGCTACTTATGGCTACCAATGGGTTGATTTGACTATGACCTGATTTTAAGGGAAAATGCAGGAATTCTCTCACTATTAAATGACTATTGATGTTAGTTGTTTTGTTATTTTAGACAGCAATCAAAAAGAATAATCCAAGAAAATATTTGAGAAGTGTAGGAGATGGAGAACAAGTTGAATTTGACGTTGTTGAAGGCGAAAAGGTAAGTTCCGATTTATTTATTTTTGTACGATGTGTAATTTGCTTGATAGTGCATCTTAAGTTATGTAGATAAGGTTATCTATCTTGAATTCCGTGTTCATTTTATAACGTGTTATTTTCGAGTGATTTGATTGGATGACAAACTCTATTTAGGAGAGATAGGCCAATCAGTTGACTGGAGCACTGAAATCATCTCGAATAGTTTTGGAAGAATAAGGCATTAAGTTATGTGTTGGCAATATTAAACTGTTGTAGTTAACGTTAATTTGTTTTTTATAGGGATTCGAAGCTGCAAATGTAACTGGTCCAGAAGGATCAGCTGTCCAAGGAAGCAAGTATGCAGCTGAACGAAGACGATATCAACGAGGTGGCTGGTATCCACGATACAGGGGCAGAGGACGAGGCGTCGGCAGACCTAGAGTGAGTCTTTGTTTTATTTTTATCCATAAACAATTATGAACTGAAAATGTAATGTTTAAACCTAGAATTTAAGTGGCGATCACCAGTTTGGTCATAGGTTCGAACGAAACTCTCATGCAACTGAGTTGTTAGCTACAATCTGTACTCATGACCACTTTCATTAGTCGCAACTGGTAATCTCTATAGTGATGGCATCATAAGACATCTCAAAACATTATTTACCATGTGTTTTATGAAGTTCATTCGGTCATAACTTGCTCAAAGAAAGTCAAAATTTTGAATCTTCATCAAAATATATGTTGATTTACTTCTACTGTATTATAGTAATTCAAAACATGACAATTAAATCCTTGCAAACTTCAATTTGAGGATATTTTTTTTAAATTTTAGCCCCAGAGAGATGATGATGAAGATGGAGAGGGGGAAGGCGATGAAGGGGATGAGGAAGGAGGTAGAAGACCTCAATATCGAGGCCCATCTGGAAGACGACCCTACTGGGGTAACAGACGATACTACAATGGTCCAAGACGAGGTGGTCCCCCTAGGAACTACAATAACCGAGAGTATGATGAAGGGGATGGGGGTATGAGACGACGACCATTTTACAGACGATTCTACCAACCACCACGACGCTACTACGATCAAGCTCCACGACGGGGTTACTATAACGGCCCTCCACGAGGCCCACCTCGACGCAGAAGACGTCCTCAAAGAAAGGTATGTAACTCTTCTTTTATTTTCAACATCTAAAATAAGACTGTGAAAAATTTCAATAATAATCTTATGCAGAAGAAACAAACTACAGCTGTATACTTACAATTACCACAGACAGCAAACAGAAATCAATCAGTAGTTTGCAGTTTTTAGCTGTTGAAATCTGAAATTTCCTGAAATGGTCTCTGCACAATCTGACATCTATGTTGTGATTAAAATAAGGTAGATGATTATTACTGTGCTAAAATAATTTCAATATGTCGCTATTCTTACTTATAATCTAAGTTAGAATGAAAACTTATTGATACATACTGATACTCATTGACACTAGGTTTGTTTCGGATACATAATCCTCATCAGGACGGCTTTATTTGGAAATGGGGATAACTTTTTCCAATATTGGCCTGCATCTGCCTAACTATGTTGGAATGGTAACTGTTCTTACTTTTATTAGTAACAATTCTTCATTGTTGGCAAGTGACATGTTCTAAATTACACGAATTGATTGGTTAAAAATTAAATTTTGAATTCATTAGAACAGAACTGTTGTAGAAAAGTTGTTAGATTGCAATGGAACAAAATTGTAAATAAAAATTTTTTTTTTTTTTGATGCAAGTCTGAATTTAAAGTATTTTTTTCAGGATGAAGATGGAGATCATGAGGAACGAAACGAGGAAGTTTCCCATGACAACAAGGAAGAGGGAGAATCCAACGCCTAACAACTGTCGTCATCTTTATTCATCTAGATTGTAGAATAACAATGCTTAGTTTACCTAATATCTGCAGAACCTGGAATCTCCGTGATATCAGCTTTTATACATTCTATTTCAAATTCTCAGGCGGATAACTGTCTTTGGATCCAAAGTTCCAACTTTGCTTGCAACTTTTCTTGAAGTTTCAACTTTTCTTGCGAGAAACTTTCCAATTTCGGATGCTAGGTTCCAACTTTTATTACTATATTCTGGACAAAAATTACATAAAAATTATCATCATTGAGATTGAAATAGGATTTATAAAAACTTTATATTTCGTGGATGTTTTTGAATGTTTGTACGCTGGAAAGGAAAAAGAGACAATCTATGCAAGATGCTATGTAAAAATTTCTACTGCCATGGTTTTCCTAATTTTGATAAATTTTGATAAAGTATTAATGGCCATTTGAAGTCTAAATTGGTCGCAAAAAAAATTGAAAACTGGTTCGTTTCTGTACATTTTTTCATGAATTCTTTTAACAAATGTAATGAATTGGAGGATCCCTTCATTTAATGGAATTTGATTTGCTATTTTTTGATTTTTGGAAGTTTTCCAACTTATTTTTTCAAGGCTTTGTGAAGAAAATGTGCATAAATAAAACCCATGCCAATTATTTCTGAGTTTTTTTTTTCTTATATCAAAGGACAATAAACTAAAGCCCTGTGTGTTACAGATATGTTAAAGATATGAAGATAAGTATGCTGCTGTCCTGCTGTTGTGATGTCTATCTTGCTATTAGTTATTATAGTTGAATGAAGTAGAGAGCATTATGAAGATGTATTGAGATTACTATTATATATGCTAAGCTTAAATGGGTTTCCAAAAGCAGTTGGCAATTACTATTGCCATGTAGTATTTGGGAAGCACACTTACTGTTGCCATGCAATATTGGGGAAGCATAAATACTGTTGCTATGCAATATTGGGGAAGCCTGAGTACTGTTGCCATGCCAAGCACTGCTATTATGCAGTCAAGATTTCCTCAAATTAGTCTTCATTAGCCCAAACGGTGCAAATCACATTTGATAGACAGTTGTTTCCCCTTTATTCCAAATGAAACCATAAATATAGGGAAATTTATTGCAAAAATATATTTATACAAAAATATTGCAAAATGGACGGAAATGTTGAGAAATTACGAGACTTAAATATAAAGACCTGTATCATTCAATATAAATATTGCAAATAAAATAGAAGGTAATAGAAATTCATCAAACGTGCAAAAAACTTGGAATATCACATAATGCTTGTGCAAAAGAAGATGGAATTCTGTCAATTATTAAACACTGTCTTTGTTATGCATCACAAACTTTTTTCTAATGGGTTCTCACCAGAAATGTCATGAAGTTATCATAAGGCTTACCATTCCTTTGACGCAAACAGTTCTGAATCACTTTTGAAACTTTGAAATGAAGGCAATCTCTTCCTTACATAGTTATGTGGCATTGTCAGGAAAAATGTTCTGATCATAAAGTCTTGGAGTAATGAATTCGTGGAATTTCAAATTAAATGTGCCAAAGACATGAACAACATTTGACTGGTTCATAACAAACTCCTGTCCTACTGTAGGGGTCAATCACTGACCTTGGCCAGATTCTGTTCATGATCCAAAATGGTAGGAGAATGGTGTAGAAACCTGAAAAATATAGAAAGAAATATTGAATTTAAGCTTACTTTGAGAGCGGATGTAGCACGGTCTGTTAAAGTGTTGAAATCTGTACATGATGTAATTTGTATATAGTGTTTGAGTATGGGATGAAATGTAATCTGTTAGATTGTTGGAATAATGATTGGTTGGTTATGTCAAACAAGTAGTGATCGTGGGTTCTAATCTCTGGCATCGCGTAAAAGTCTGGTGACCTTGATAAAGTCATCTGTCCTCAGTATTCCAGTCAATCCTGTTGTAAATTATCTGGAAAGGTCAATGCCAAAAAGTTTGCCCAAAGACCAGCTGGCAGAAAGGATCCTTGTGAACCTAAGTTGTAAAATCATTGGTTAGTGGCTTGGCCAAGGACCAGCAGGTAGAAAGGATCCTAGAGAACCTAAGTTGTTGTTAAATCATTGCTTAGTGGCTTGGCCAAGGACCAGCAGGTAGAAAGGATCCTAGAGAACCTAAGTTGTTGTAAAATCATTGCTTAGTGGCTTGGCCAAGAACCAGCTGGTAGAAAGGATCCTAGAGAACCTAAGTTGTTGTTAAATCATTGCTTAGTGGCTTGGCCACGGACCAGCAGGTAGAAAGGATCCTAGAGAACCTAAGTTGTTGTAAAATCATTGCTTAGTGGCTTGGCCAAGGACCGGCAGGTAGAAAGGATCCTTGAGAACCTAAGTTGATAAAAAAAAATCTTACCAATAGCACAAGCAGAGAAAACAGCCAATATAACTGACAAAATATGCAATACTTCTGTGCTGTTGCTCTGTAAAAAAAATGATGTACCCGTGAATATAGTGGATCAGTTATTTATGCACATCTATGGGTGAACACAAGAGCTCTGGAAATTTTACATGAGGTCAATAGGTGTGTTAAATCTATCAAATAGTGATCATGGGTTCTAATATTGGTCAGTTTGTGAAAGTCTGATAATCATGAATAAGTCAGCTTTCCTTATTATTCCAAATGACCCAGCTGTAAATGAAAACAGAAATCTGGTAAAGATCAATGCCAAGAGGTTTGGCTAAGGACCAGCTGGTAGAAAGGACCCTCATGAAGTTGTAATTAGTTTTGCAATATCAGCTTTTGCGATATCTATGTTGTTATCTTTGTAAAATATGGTTCTCCCTTTTTTTAAATGGCTTCCCTGTTTAAAATTTAAAATATAGGATCTTCAACTTACACAATCTCCAGAATTTGATGTGATTATCACAGAGGCAAGTCCGATCACCAAATTGATGAAACCAAAAACATGGTAGACTTTCTTGACTAGGTCTGGCACTGGAGACATTATCATAAACAGGAACGAAAACCCTGAAACCATTCCAAAAATCAAAAATAGATTATGTCTGTCCATGAGGCTAGTCTGAGAAAGCCTTTACAAACTTCAGTGGCGGTGCTAGCTTTATGGACTGGAGGTACAAACAGGGGGCAGATCACTGAGGTCCTAGATATGTCCCTGGATAGACCAGTGCTCAGTTCTTTGTAGTTCTATCACTACGGTACCTGTGTACCCGCATGGACTGAAAAAAGTTCAGTACTTACCAATCATAAATAAAGTCTCTATGATAGAAACTATTAGAAAATCAAACAAAGGTTGAGCACACCATCTTTTAGAATGATCCAAAGTTAATACGTAAATTTGAGCTACCAGTAGACCCAGCATAATCACCATTAATAGGACCAATCTACAAATATAAAAAAAGGGAATGCCTATAGATACTAATTCTTCAAAATGCTTAATCACCATCTTATGAGATAATAGACAACTATATGACAAATATCATGCCATATCTTGACAGTACTGAACACTGATTGGAATTACTTAGTGGCTTCTACTTTAGCTTGACCTCTGACTCTGCTGTTTAGGCTAGTCTGTTAAAAAAAGACAAGATAGCCTTGTGACATTGATTTAACATGGAAGTGAGATCAATATGTAGTAGATATTACTTTTATTTGCCATAGTTTCATGCTCATTCTAAGAGGTAGTTAACTTAAATGTTTATAGGGAAATAATAACTTCCATTTGTATATATGCAACTTCTCTGTTGGAAGTATTTTGAGGTCAGGAACTTAGGGTATCCAATAAAGACTTACATAATAATTCTATTGGCAGCATGTTTAGGAAACCATCTTATGAGATGATAGACAAAATGGGAGAAAAAATAATGCCACATCTTGACAGCTTCAAACACTCTATTGAATTTACTTGATGACTTGAACTTCGCCTCTTGTCTTGTGTTAGGACTGGCTTGTCTATTGAATAAAAAGATAACAGCTTTCTCAAATTGATTTTACATGGAAGCTATACACAAATTGTAACTGTTCCTTCCGCTATTTTCTTAACATTTTGTTTGAAGCAAATAAACATTCATTAGGCCTAGTATTGCTAGCAAAGAACTTCAAAGAGCCGACATTTTCTACTGAATCCATAATAGCTTAGTAAAGAACAGAAGTTATTTATTTCTGTCAGCCCCATATAAAAGAGTTTTTAATTGTTTAGTTAATTTACCAAAAATTTAGTTATTTCTTCTTTAGAAAATTTTTATACGCCATTATTATTGTTTACTTCCGTTGTAAGGTAGTAAAGATCTTCCAGCGCTTCTATGTCAAATCGGGTCATACTTTTTCTGCAATCAGCGGACATTAATTTTGTTCCTCGAGTGAGGCAAACCTGTAGTAGTCCATAAAAAGCAACGCAAAAGGTTGCGCTACGAAGATTGCAATATGCCACGAGAGAGTTGAATTAGTTAAACTTTGAGCCGAAAGCTTCCGACTTTCAGTAAATCACTGCCGTTTGATTCGATTTTATCTGCCTCGTTTGACTACGTAATATCGATTTATATTAATTGAATCTTTTGAAAATTATAATAAAAAAATAAGCATCAATGTGAATCGATCAAACTTACTCGGTAACATTGGCGCTTTATCAATTATGAAACGAGAAATGTGATAGCGATATTAAAAAAAAACTTCTTGTAAAGGGATATAAACCTTTTAAAGGTTATTCTACCTCTAAGGATGACCCAAAATTGAAAGTTTTAAACTTAGTTAAAATAAGTCTTTGTTCATCAGTGGACTTTACAGGTGTGACGTCAGAATCGTTCTATAATCTAATCAATCCATAAAACTAAGTAATGATATTAAATTAAAATTAAATTTTGAAACAAGCTTAGAAGCGTTTTTCAACAATTACTTAGTGTAATGGATATATTGTCTTATAATAGAGGTTCTATTCGTTAGTCATGGCACCTGCTAAGTCCAACCGATGAATATATACACTTTTTGGCGCAGTTTGAAACTTTATATTTTATGTCCATGCTAACAGGTAGTATTCCTTTGATAATTAGAAGATTGTAATATCATTCCACCTTCATATTGTCAAACTATTACGAACTTCGTCTTATTGATTGCAATAACCACTTTTCTTGTATCATGAAGGTTTGTCAATGCACCTATTTGATTGGGTGTATTCTAACGAATACAGCCAATCAGAGCCCTCAACAGGAAGTCTGTACACCATAAGACATATAATGTTTACTGTCTTTATATCGAGGTCTCTGATTGACTGTATTAACAAGCGTACAATCCAATCCAATCGCTGCATTCTGTGAAACAGGAAAGGTTTATTCAACGTTACTGAAGCTTCGCAGCCAATTTATCTCATTGGCATAGTGACTAGATTTTTTCAGAAAATTTCGGATTACATTTAACTTTCATTATAAAGTCACGTTGTTCTTGCATTCGTCAATTCTCGACAATTTCCGTCAAGCGTATTTTTCACGGTAGGCCATCAAAGATTGAAATATATATTGGTGAGCCAATAGCATGAAATACACGAGTAAAGTCTCAAAATTTATGGACTATATTTAGATTTGAATATTCCTATCACATGAAAAATCACTGTTAAATACCGGAAGTAAAGAGTCTCGCCCAAAAAGACACAACGAAATTCACCATTCATTACCGAGTCAGATTCAGCTTACGGAAACTGCCGAGGATTGCCGAATGGGTAGGCCGTTTGATGTTCCAGTATTTTGTTCTTTCGATATTGTTATATAATAAGCCATGTTTTAAATACAATAATATTATACTGTGACGTATTATGTTTGATTTGAGATTTTATAATTGACATGGACTTATAACGTTTCAGTATTGTTCCTTTTATCCTTTACGAAAACACAATCGCGATATGATTTTGATGATCATTTTTGCCATTTTTGGCATCGTTAAAACAGAATGTCCAACTGGAATTTTTCAATTCGTTAACATCACCAACCTACTGAAATATCCCGTGTTGCTTCAAGCAACCACTGATAGTGTTAGAAGCTGTGGTTCCGAATGTGCTGGAACTCCAGGATGCCAATCATTTGGATATCGGGAGATGACATTGGAATGTTATTTATATGATATCAGAGTTTGGTATGGCATGGGCAATAAGTTGGAAAATAACACACAATTACCTGTCGTCCATTACTGGAAAGTTGAAGGTAAGAGATGGGGGGTGTTCGTTTCGTATTTTTCTGTGGGTATATTAACTCTTCTCGAGCACTGAAAAAAACGAACCATCTAAATCCGCATATTTATCAGACTTGAAAAAATGATAAATTTTTGAGTTGAGTCTCTGAAATATTAAAGGGATTGTAAAAAGTTTTTCTAAAATGTGTTCTGTCCATCGGGCACACTGATAGAATCAATTTGCACCATTCCAATTTACATTTAGATTTAAAAAAATACTGTTAACAATCCCTTTAAGCCTCTCGGCAACTGAGTTTGAGATTCGGCCTAAGTTTTGTTTGAAGAAATACTTTATATTTCAGATGAATGTTCGGGGGACAAGTTGTACGAACGCAGTTTCAATTTGTGTTATGAATTCTACCCATCTGAAAGAAAACCATGGAATGAGTCAAGAGAATTCTGTGAAAGTAAAGGTGGAGTTTTGTTCATGATGGATACGAGCGAGAAAGAACACTTTTGGGAACAGCAAGGTAAATAACCTAAGGGACAAAAAATTCTCGAAAGTTTGTTTGTCATCTGAGCAAAACCCAATTTCAGCTCTCAGTAGAAATTTTCAGAATAAGAATCCTGCGAACTATTTTCAGAGACTCTATCAACAAGACGGACAATTTTAGGATACTCCAATTTTCAGAGAGAAGATAATCTTGTGTACTAAATAAATAGAAAAAGGATTTATTTTCGCATAGTACAGTTCTGGTCCTTCTGAAGACTAGTTACTTATATTCAAGACGAAAGTCAACCACCGAAAATGGCGAACAAATCGTGTAATGCAGGGCCAGTTTCTTGATAACAGTGACAAAACTGTGGGGCAGCGAAATCCAAAGATTCTGTCAAATTGCTCTGCTTGGACTAAAACAATTCAATATCCCGTTTTGTCCACTATTTCAAAATGATTATTTCTTTTTTCAGCTTTACTTCTTTTTGCTGATGTTTGTGTTGGTACAACAGATGTAAATCATCCTAATACGTGGAATTGGTTTAACGGAGTCAAAGTTACTAATATTATAACACGACATTCATTTGATCCAGATGAACACTGTGGTATAGTTGTTCATAGAAATCTTTATAGTACTTCATGTACCTCTAGCTGTATCCCTTTATGCGAATTTCCAACTTCTCCAAACGCGCGAGTGTAATTATTGAAAACATGACAATTATATCGAGAGTTATAGATTGGAATGTTCTGAGGGATTGAACAAACCAGGCCATGAATTCTCGAAATGATCTAGGTGCTAGGATGTCCTAGAATCAATGTTAAAAGATGAGAACCTAGGACATCCTAGCATCAATGTTAAAAGATGAGAAACTAGGGCATCCTAGCGCTACTATCGTTTTGAGAATACGCCACCTGATTCTAAGGAATTAGGATTTTGTAAAGATAAAAAATCATCCAATAGTTCAGCTAGACAGATAGAAAGAAAATTTATATCCTTTCACTTTTCACTAATCAATATTAATTTTTGATGCTTATATCAGACAGTTTTGTTGTTTTTCTTTATTAAAGTGGCAGATGCGCCATTTGAGGGGTGGGTGAGTCTTGAATATAGACAAATTGTCTTCAGAAGAACTAGAAATGTACGAAAATCGCAGAATTCCTTCAAAAATATCTTAAACTAGAAATTTCTTTTCCTATTCTATAGATGTCTTTTCTATAGATGGTATATTCTTAAGAAAAGACGACTCGTCTTTAATTTCCAAACGCGGATAATTCTGGACACACGTGGATTTGAAGTCTCAAATTTTGAACACTATTGCTGATTAGTTTAACTCAAAAAATTCTCGTCTCTGAGAGTGAGGTATGATTGGTCATAAAATGACGCAACCGTCTCTTTAAAACCTGGTCTCCATAGACATCTCCAATAATGAGCGTTGTAAAGTCAGCCGAAAGCTTCAAGTTTTGTAAGGATTTTATGTCATAGACTTGAATTTATTTTAAGACACAATGAATTCTTTCAGTGGAGATTTCTTGTAATTCTAGAATCGTTATTTCTCTTGATTTGACGACCGGCTTTTGGCAGTTATAGTGTCAAACATAACATATATATTATCTAGTTTTTTGGCATGGAATAGAGAATATTGGCACTCAAATTTAATGGATTTTTGCGTCTCACTGTTGTACACCTAACTAAATCTATGTAATTAGTGAACTAATTAAAATTATATAGCAAATGGTTTATTAATAATTTTTTTTTTTATTTATTTATGATTTTTTTGTTTGTTTGGGCATAAATTGAATTGGTTGTATTTCATGATGTTGACCTATATAGTAGTGGTGGGTGTCGCGCAAGGAGCAGACCATGCTTACTCTTCTCGAAACACCTGATGGTACTTTTCTTTGGAGGAGTTGACCACTATACAACTTTTTCTCTGGATTTTGCCAATCTTTGGACGGGATTTTGATGAATGGATTAATCATGCATGTACAGATTTTTTAAACTAATAAATGTACAATGATTTAAGAATATATTATTTTTCTAGTGCTGAGTGGTTTTCCCGAAAACGTAACTTAAAGGGGTTGTAAAAAGGTTTTCTAAATTTTGTATGTGTATCGGGGACACTGATAGTATCAATTTGCACCATTCCAACTGTCACTGATATCGGATGGCCTCATGTGATAAAGTATATTTTGCGATTAGTGACGTCATCGAACATTTAGTTTTAGTGGACTTGCAGGAACCACAGACATCTGATAGAAAATTGGAATGGTGCAAATTGATGCTATCAATGTCCCGATACACATAAAAGAAAACCTCTTTACAATCCCTTTCAGTTGATTTTTTTTATTTATTTCGTCTGATTGGTAAATTTCTTAAATTTTGTTTCATCAACCAATTAGATCAATGTATTTGCAAAAAATCTGGATTTTATTTTAGTTGAAAATTAGGAGAGTAAAGCCTTTAAATATCTGTCTTATTACTTCGTTCAAAACACGATTGAACAGTGATTTGTTTTATAGCCGTTCACACACACTGTTCTGGTCTTTGTTAAATGGAACCACTGATGTCAATACCTCTATGGACTGATTCTTGTCTGAAGTTGATCTATCTTCAGTTTTAATCTGAAAAAAGAAAAGTAACAATTAACTGATGATGATGATAAGGATGATGATGATGATGATGATGCCGATGCCGATGATGATGATGCAAAGACGAAAACGACGATGATTATTTTCGACCATTCAATCTAAGCTGATATCATACCTGTTTCGTGTCTTGCTTTGATTCATTCGCTAACGGGGACTTCGAATGAAGCTTGCATGGCGTGTTAGGCGACGTTGGACTACCACCTTTTCCTCTGTGTGCATCTGAATTTGTACCAGGACTTCTTGGAACGTTTATTCTCTTTGGGAACTTCATCACTAACTCCGGAGTTCCGATTTCTGATGGTTGAACTAACGCTACCGATATTTCAACGGGTGTCCTCGGAATACTTTCTACACCTGAGCTAACAGTTCTATTCCGACGTGTGACAGTATTATTTGACACCACACCAGGACTGTTTTGGTTCGGAGTTTCAATTTCAAATATTAAATTGTCAATTCCGCCTTCATCAACTGTATTGTCTGCATCCGGGGGCACATCTTTCTCCTCTGAATCTGTCGCCCATGATTGTAATTCAGAACTGCCAAATAACAGAAAAGCAAAAACTCCAAACATATAAACGCCAGTCAACATACAGAATACAAATCTCCATTCGACTTCTCGTCTTCCCTACAAGAAAGGGGACAAATTTCTTAAGTAATGTACATCAATCGAAAAAATTAGCTCTGCTCCCATTAAAGATATGCTTTAAATGGTGGCTTAACTCAGTGACTTTAGTGGGGCTTCTCCCCTGGGAACTTTGTTTACAATTTATGCTCTCCTGAATTCTCAGACTGGGAGTGTGATGCCCTCGAGGTTGGGGTCCGTAGACTTGGTTCAAGTCCCTATGATAGTTGATCCACTGGCTTTATATTGGATTTTAATGCCAAGAAAAGTGCTGTTTCCACATCAACACGTAATGTGGTAGGTGTCACAAATAAAGACAGACGCACTTATATTTATGCCTGAACACCTGACAACACTCTGTAATTAGATATGTCAACATATATCTCTTTTCGAGTGTCTACATTGAGTGCTCAATTCTTTATCGTTTGCAATTCAATGTTTTGCAGCCAAGAGTTCTTAGCGATATTGCTTTTTTATCCTTCGATCTCGGCCCTTCCTATCATTGCGAAGCAGAATTCGCCAAGCGTTGGATTGTTCACCCACCAACAGGGAACGTGAGCTGGGTTTAGACCGTCGTGAGACAGATTAGTTTTACCCTTGGTTAATGACAGTGGCGGAGCCAAAGGAGGGGTAGGGAGTTGCCCGGGCATCTCATAACTAGGTTAGAAATTCGGGCAACTTCAGGTATTTCGCCCCCCCTCCCCCCTCGGTCGTAAACTTGGCTCCGCCACTGGTTAATGAGCTAAAGAATATTACCCCGAAGGTTATTGAAGACACCACAAAGGGTACGATGACACTTAAACTTGTTGACACCACCAAACAGAGACCAGTTAAAATACCAGCAAACCTACAATGAATTTAGTACATGTGTTTTAAATTTTTGATTTTAATTTAAACCTTATCATGAGGGCGATAAACACAGTGTGAATGAAATCAAATGGAATAGAATGTTAGTGTCACACCCCGCGATTCTACCCAAGAGTGAAGTGTGGAAGGAATAAACGGGATTATATTTTGGTTTCAGCTCAAGCCAGTCCACAGAAACTGAACTACATGAATATATGCATGTTAAAGCAACACTTTTCCATTTTATGTACAGAAGAATAACCACTTATGTTACGTTATATGTCATCACCTATATCACCTACTAACTTGGGAGGAACGTCAAGAAAAAGGGATATCTTGTAGAAGAATATTTGCATAATTGTATTCATAAATAGCTCACCTCGGAGCCACATCTAAAGGTGTAATGGCAGATGAAGCCATTGCTGATGATTGAAAAAATAACAATACTGCCACAATGGCCACAGTTGCTGCTCGATACTGGAATGGTACAAACGTTACTAACGTTGAGGACAAGGCGCTCACAGTGAAGCCTGAAATTCAAAACAACAATTACTGTATACATAATTGGTATTGAGCCCAAGGAAATCGTTTTTGATTTAAGATTTGGATGAAATAAAATACCTGTATGCCATTAACACATCTCAGATTAACACTAAAATATCCATCCAGCAAACAGATATTGACCAAATTGCTGAATTTCTGATGAAATACAATAAGAAACTTGCCTATGCCTTGAATAAGTTTTCGTATTTTTGTAACTCCTAAATTAGTTTTTCGTAGTAAGATGTCTGAGAGAAATCCCCAAAATAATGAACCAAGAAAACGGAAGAAGAATGGAACGGAAAGGAGGGCTCCAGTCTGAAAAAAAGCAATTGAACTATTTGAAATCCTGAAACTAGAGTTATTTTTGTTTAAAGGTTTCCAGTTGTGTGATTATGTATGCATGACGGAGAAATGAGATTTTGTCTGGACTACATCTCTTGAATTATGATATAGCTCCCACAGACAATAGTTACCTTTCAGTATGTTTCAAAACCTTGTTGAATTTTAAGAATTTCAAATAGGTATTTTCCATTAGATGTACGATGCGGGTTTTGGCAGGTATCTTAAAATTTGGAGTTTATGATTCTGTGTTCAACAAAGAGATCCATGGATGGTTTGTAGCTTCTACATTTGGGACACCTTGCCATTTCCAGTCGTTGGTATGTTGACACAAGAATAGATGCACATTTTGGGCAAACAACCATCGACGGGGATTAATTATGACCATGAATACTCACTATTTCTATAGAAAATTCCAATATACTACTAAAATAAAGTGGGAGAAATAAAAAAAGGGTGACAGCACACCACATATTACAGGACTGAGTAACTATATACGCCCATACCGGCTTGCATGTTAATATTTTCTTCCATGGTGTTTTCGCTTTCTGGTAAAATAGAAAAAAATGTGACATTAACAGTAATAGTAACAGTAGCATTATCAGCTAGGTCAATACATCTATACATGATATCGAAAGTCGTGGGTTCTTAACTAGGTCGCCGTGTGAATATGAAGCATCTTAACTCATGAGTCCAGATTACTAAGCTGGCTATCGATAATCCTAAAATGCTGGCTAAATCTCAAACCTTTTTGCCTGACATGCCAATTCTGTTATCTTTTATATATTTCTGTTCTTCCTCCGTTATAAACATATGTTCGTCTGGTGAGTTGGACACAGTACCGAACCACAAACAACACCACAGTACACACAGTGAACCTTGAATTGGAAACACATTCTGAATTAAGCAAGCGGTCATGAGAATGCTAGTCGCCTACTGAAGGTGGTTGCCTACGAAAGAATCATGAATACGGTACATCAGACAAATTCCCCATAAAACACATCAATTAATTTTATCATTACCAAGAAATATATATACATATATGTACAGCCCTTATCAGATTGTAACAAAATAGGTGTCTTACAGACTACTCACCGAAAATGTAGAAGATGAAAGGCCAGCCATTGTCCACTTCGATTGTACACAGATAACCACAAATCAGAGAGGCGAACATATTGGCCAGATTGATGCCTAAATTGATAATAAACCAAATATCAATTCGGGAAGTGGATAAAAAAAAAGCTGAATGGAAGATGATCAGGCTTTCAATGCCTCCAATTGTGCACGATGAAGATCCATCGTGAATTGAAGTCGATAAGAATAATTATATCGTTTTCCTTGCAAATTTTCCCTCACTGCACACTACCCGACAGCGCTCTTCTTCATTAGCATGAACAGGTGCAGGAAAGAAGGACGTAAACTTCTTTCATTTCATATGATTTAAATGCCTCAATTAAATACACATGATCCAACATTCATGGTGCCTAAGGCCTACCTTAAGTGGAGATTTTGTGTTGATTTTATCTTGCAAATCAATCAGACGTCGATCTTGGTTTTCGTTTGCCATGCACCGATAGCACAAAATGAGATAAACATTCAATAAATTGAATGTATTTTTTATTATTAGATTTGCCATGTGGATATTGGCAATTCATTCAGTGTTGAAAGTGGGTTGTTGAGTGTAACGACATACCTGCTATGCTGATGGATACTAATGAAACTTTTTCAAACTGTGGTGCCCATTTGGCCCAGATATCTTGTAAAGCTGACATGTAGCCTACCTATAGAAGAATTGAGACCATAATCAAATATCTATATATGTACTATTATGACTCTAATGGAAGTTTTTGGATTTGAAATGATTTGCAGAAATCAGCGAGACTCTGCATCACTTTCACATAGAGATCAAAGTTTGTCATCCAGGATACAGATACAGGACTTCTTAGCTTCAAATCACTATGCGATATGTTGAAACAAAGTTGCCCAGGGGCGGGGTCCCAACTCACGTGAATCCACGGACCCCCACTCAATAGTTGAGCCACTGTATGAAGCAGACATCCTCTCTCCCTTAAAATTTTAAGCGAATGAGATCCACTAGGATATATACCTACTGTGAACAGCCCGACACAAAATCTCAATACAATCACAGCATAGACATGTAGCCTCGTCATTTCCGGTATTAACAGGAAGGAGATTCCAGCAGAAATTAAAGTAACAACTATAAAGTTTTTGGCACCAAATCTCTGAGACAAGATTCCACCCACGAACGGCATGAAAAATCCACTATACATGGTCGCTGACAGAGCCATAGCTCTGATATCTTCATCCCAGCTAAATTCATACTCTTTCGCCTGCAATGATGTATTTGATGTTCCTGCAATGTGGCATCTGATCACAGAAAACTATCATTTTGCCATTATACATTGATGCCCTAATTCACTTGCTTTAAAGGGATTGTAAAGAGGTTTTTTTACAAAATAAAAATTATGTGTACTGGAGACACTGATAGCATCAGTTTGCACCATTCCTACGTTTAGTCAGACGTCTGCTGTTCCTGCTATTCCACTAAAATTAAGTGCTTCATGAGATCACTAATCGCGAAGGGTTTTTTGTGATAAAGCAAATTTTACGATTAGTGACGTCATCAAACACGTATATGTGTATTTCTTCAATTACATGTATATGAACTTAAACGAAATAGTATTAATCTTACCATTGATGTTTGACTTGTATCGTTTTTTAACAGACTGATTCCTCGCGTTGTAAAATTGTTTGACCTAGGCTGTCCCCCAGGGCCCGCCATACACACTATAGCAATAGCCATAGAACCACGTAACGTCATCACCACAAAGTTTCCTAAGCAGACAATGCCTGCTAGTCTCCAACGCCAAGAAAAAAATTTCTCTTTAAAAGTTTGAAGCCTGGAGGTGGAAGCATCCTGGGAGTTCTTAGATTCCGTGTTGGTTGGTTTACTGGAAGCATTTTCATGCACACCGTTTTGTTTGATACTTTCTGGTGCTTCTCCTGCAGTTCTATTAGTTCCTGGAAATCAAAACAAATTTTCAGATTATTATTTGATAATCCCAGAAACCTCCCAATATGATTTGAAGATGGGCTATAATATAGTCGTCGTGATAACTTGGTAGAAATAGAGCAAACCAGGGGATGTATCCAAGAAACTGCTCCATTTTGAGGTGGGCTGTAACTTATTCGCCATTGGCGGTATGATGGCATCAGCGAACACCACGTTAGAATCATTAGAAGCCTCGTGACAATTTCAATGTCTGAGAGTGAACGTATGAAACACTTTGCTGTATTTTATCTGTATTCCTTTCAGAACCTTTTCGGTGGTAAGGACTATTGCAGCGAACCAATCAGCTGATTTGACACTCGAAATACCATCAAAAAGGTGGCCAAGAGTAAAATCTACCAATGCTCTAGCAAAGGAAATGAAGTTTTACGTCGTACGTTTCAGCACCTGGACAATAAAGATGGCCAGGGCAAGGAAAGAGTTTTGACCTACCTATTGTCGGCATGATGAGTTTGGGCAACCCGGGTTTCGCATCGGGCGCCATGATCAGATGGACTGCTCTCCAAAACAGACTATTACAAAGATGACAAACACTTTATTTGTATTACAGTATTGTAGATTAGACTTGAATTCAGCCGGTTAACTTTCGTAAAACGTGGGACTGAATAATAAATGGTAATATTTTGATTTTATCATAGTTAAGTCCCCTTCACACTAATGTTGATCCAATTTTGTCCTGGTCGTATGGCAGGATTCTAGCATGATAGAATGTTTGTTTTGATTTTTGAGGCCAGGTAGGGACAGTGAATATCACTTCCAGTTTCAGCCAATCAGTGCCGGTGGTGGCGGTTTTGAGTAATAATTAGTTATTGATTAATTAATTATTAATTTTAATTAATTGTATTTTGGAGTAAAATCCTAAATCGTAATTAACAAGTCGCTGCTTGTGAAACTTTGATGTGAACTGGGCTTGAGAGATGCTTTCATCATGGTCGTTCCAGTTTTCTATTGGCCATCGTGATTTCGGTGGAGATATTAACCAATCATGTGCGAGTATTTATATTCTTTGTTGCATCAGAAATGGTTTTAACCAATAGATAAGTCACGGTTTCATTTCTGGTATTAATATTAAGGCGCACGATTTTACATAAGTTATCTCGATCTAATAATGTCGTTGGTCATCGGAGGACTGGTAGATGAATAACCTCCCTCTCTATCCATTATGGTCTTGTGTATTCACTATTAAATACTAATTTATTGGCCGGTGCTTCTATAGAAGTATCTTTTCTTTCAGACCTTATCCAAATGACGATGTCCATTTGATAACAATGGCAGTTTTCTGTGGTCAAACGACGGATGGTTCGTCTACAATTTCATGAGAAATTTAGTTAAAGTGGAATTGCACGACATAAAGGCTTCAGACTTCTAAATTTGAATGGTGAAAATCGATGCTATCAGTTCCCCAATTCACATAAAAAGTGTTAGAAAACTACAGTAAATGTAAGGGAATTTATTCAAAATTGTATATTATGTGTCGGTCTCTTTCTTCAGTAATTTCTTTAGGATCAGCTGACACATCATCAGACATCTGGGAACATGAAAACATCCTGAAATACACAACTCGTTGAAAATGAAATGAAATGGAGATCTGGGCCCTGACCGCCTTTACAAAACTGTCGAGAATTTCCGAATGATATGGTCCTTCGTCATATCACAATCGTATCTACGGCAACCATTCTCTCTACGCCTGACGTATACCATAGAACTCACGAGCGGAAGTAAAACGTGCTTTGAAGTTTTCGTACATGCGCTTTAGGCATAATGCAGTCACGTGACGAGTTGTCGCACCATATGATCGACTTTTAGAAGTGCTAAACCTGACATCGTCAACTGTATGGTTTTGAGCGATTCGAACCTGTGGAACCTTTTCGCATGATCTAGGAATAGGGTTTACCTTTCCATGGTCCACCTTTAAAGGTATGCGTCACATCACCTTGTCGGTTCAGGTAACCAAACCATTCTCCATTTTCTTTATCCACAAACTAGAACAAACAAAAAATCATGTCACGTGATTTTCAAACTGGCCAATCAACACTACGTTTTGTTTTGTAATTATGAACACATGCAACTAGCAGAAAAAGCGTCTGACCTATCGAATGGGACACACAATGTATGCCATGGAGGTTGATCCAACCAGAATCTCCTCGACGAAAAGAGTAAAATTTAGCCCATTGTACACTACATAGCATGTGCTGCAAGACTAAAGATTCATTTCTATCAATGCGGAATTTCCTAATTGCTCTTCTTCAGCTCTGTAGATACTGTATCACCTTTCATTTTTATTATTAACTTACATGCTGGTAGCAATAATCAAAAACCTTCTCAAATAAATCCAGATATTTTTTATCTTGGGTCTGATCGTAGGCCATTAGGAATGCTATCAAAGCTTCTGTGTGGGGCCACCATAATTTCATATCCCATTCTAGTTGTGTCGGACTCCAGCCGTCCACGTCCAGAAAATAAAACAACCCCTGATGTTTCGCATCCCAACCACCTGAAGAAAGGGAAAAAGTGCATCAGTAAGTGTAAGCTTAAGTAATATGGATAATTGTATTGTACAAGGGATAAAGGTGTCCCAGTAAACGTAAGCATGAGTTATCGTCTACAGATTACCAAATACAAGTCAGTACTTAAAGTGATATAATCGTCTAAATATTTGCTGCACAATCTATAATAGAGGTCAATTTCAGCCATCTGTAACACTTTCCAAAATTGAAATACGAGCATCAGTAAGCATGAGTTATTGTTTGCAGATTATCGTACTGTACAAGTACATTAACTTTAAGATATATAGTCGTCCATATATTTGCTTTATCAGATGATAAAGTATCCATCCAAACGATCAACCGTTGAACGCTCGGGTTTACGGAAACTGTCGGGATTTGCCGAAGGGTTAATCAACCGTTTTAATTAGACACAGTAGCAGAAAGTAGTTCTTTTCAACCTTTATTAAATTCATTTAATACTTATCACCCTTGATTAATATTTACCACTGTCTCTCTCTGTCTTTGTTCATTTTTTTGTCTCGTGAACACTGGTTGGTGGATGGACGGACTTCATCGTTCTTGGTAGGAATTTTATATTTTGTTTAGACATAGGGCAGTTGCTTATTAGAAATATTTGGTAGCTATGTGTAATATTATTTTATATAACCGGAATTCTGGATAGGATTGAGATGAAACCTATGGATTTTCGACTCTCGTGTCAGTGAGGACCTACTAAGTATTTCATTTGAATCTTTACCACCGTTCTTCTTAGCATTTTTCTTTTCCGTTTTTGTTTTTGCACAAACTATTAGAAGGTTAATCCGAGTAACTTACTTTCAAAAGCGCCCATTATAAATTTGTCTAAAGCAATCTGTTTTAGTTCAGAGTTACCGGACTTCTTGGCGTATTCCAGCAGAAACCAACCACATTCTATAGCATGACCTGAAACAGATACAAAGTTGATATTTGCAGGCTTGTAGCGAATGATGCTTGATGAAGATTGTGATGGTAATGGCGATGTTGACGAAATGGTGGAGATTTAGTCCATGATGACATTGATCATGTCGATTGTGTTAATGGTCATAGTGATGTGTTGATGGGCGCTGAAGCTTCTGATAACGATGATGGTGATGATGATGAACAGAATTCACTTCTTGAAGGTAAGATTTAAAGCTCAAACCAAACCCACTGTTCAGCTTCATATCGAGATTGATACCTCGTGCGTGTTGAGTTCTTGGGGCATTTTACCTGGATTCATGAGTCGGCCAATGCTTCCTGGCAACTCGGTTCCATCAGGAGAAACATTCTCCAAAATAACTTTACCATTCCTCTGAAACATAAAGACAAATGTCCAAGTTTTCATTTCGCATTAGATCCAGGTTTATAACAGATCTCTTTAGCTTACATGGACATAGAAATGATATACGTCCACATTATTAAGGCTTTTTAACTCTCTAACATTCATTTTGAAATTTAGTTATTGTCAAATCCCACCTGTATATGTTTCATAATGTCTTTCACACATTTTTCTTCTATTTCTCTGTATTTTGTCATTCTGTCCTCTGTAAAGAAACAGAAAATGGATTCATGATCTTCTCCAGTTATAGTACCAATGATAGAGAAAGTAGTTTTCCAGTGACAATAAGGGGCCTAGGCTTAAACGTAGGGATCAAGAAGTCTTTGTTATAGGCAAACCAGATGGGAACGGGTTATGATTACGAGACCCAAAATGCCGCTCTTCGGGGCCAGACAGTGCTTTTAGAACTCTTTTCTCTCAATCCCACAGAGAATGATAGGATCAACCCTAGTGTTCGAAAGCACCCCTTTCAATAAGATTAATGGTTTTACCTGGCAAAGGTAAAAGGCCAAGGGAGAGAACTACCATTGGTACTGCCAGAGTTTGGATCGGAGTTGTCCCTGGTAAGACAGTTCTGCCCAATTCGGTGTCATCTTCTTGTGTCCAGTAGATAATCTTGTCTAACATCTTCAACCCTTCTTCCTAGAAACAAAACAATTTAATATGTCTTTGGATATTGGTGGTGCTTTGCGACAGAGGTTGAATCTATAGGACCTAATCACCAAGCAGACGACAATCCAACTCGTTTGCGTTTGCGTGTGTCTACATAGCTAAAATTGTTTTTTGGTAAGCATATACCTTATAAAGATCGTTATTGGTAACAGAATAAAGCTCTATCATGGCCATTGTAAAGAAGATCTCGGTATAGATGCTTCTCTGGTATTTGATGGCCAGTCCTGTTGGTGTGGTACTGAACGGGCACCTGTTAGTCTCGCGGTCTTTCACTTTATAAATTAGAAACTTGGCACCTTCAATAGTAAAAATAAACCAAGGGTCATAATTTAAAGGGATTTGGTCATCTAATTTCACCGATCTTCATCTGAAAGTGTAAAAAAATCAGTTATGCATAACTCTTTTTAGATTTAATTTCTTACTTTAGGTTCGCTGCGATTTAATAATAAATATGGTCCAAGTATAAGAATGGGCGTCATATTACTCATAAAATCAGAAATTTTTGCTGAGAGATTTTTTAATCATTATAACAATGTAATAAACAAGGACCTACTTTTCTCTACAAAATCTAGAATTTTATCTTTTTCAGTGCCAAAAACCTCAGGTACATGTCTTATCAGCGTGCTGTAAGTCCAAATCTGAAATATATAAACAATACAGAAATCATCTCTTTAAGACAAGTCGTCAGAAACTATTACTCATATATAAGGTTTGTACAATGATGTCGAGCTTGGATGTGTAGAGTAGTATTGGTGTCCAAAATAATGCCATATCCCGAATCAATCTTAAAACTAACATATGGTATAGAATAACTCACAAACCTGCCGTCCTTGTAGCCAAGTATTTTTGGTTGTATCGTAAACTTTTCCATCTTTTCCCAGGCAGTTGAAAAATCCACTGAAAAAATAAAAGAAACCAATGGCTATATACATGTACACAAATAGGGACCTAGCCTAGTCGTTTAAAAATTACTTCAAGTGTCAATAGTTTACGAACCTACGTAGGCTACCTAGTTTACTGCAAGACTAACCCGAAGTCGGCTCCGAAAAGTACGTGGCCTCTTATGTTATCGGTTAGAAACAGAATCACATAGAGTTTTGTGTCATTCTTTTCTGCATTGGTTTATGAAGTGTCAAACAGTGTGCAATGAGGGAAGTTTTGTCATAGGTGAGATGAAGATCTCTGCTTTGAAAAGAATGAAAATCTGCTTACTCTTTCTCTAAATCGTGCGAATTTTCCACCCAAAATTTAACAGTCCTTTTCAAATCAGTCGAGATTTGGTCGTGAAATTCTTGTAAACGCTCACAACTCCGCGACATATTGGATTATTATCTACTGTCAGCCGACGATAGTCCGAGCATCTGAACTTTTTTCAATCTGAAATTTTAAAGGGTAGAGACGGTCTTTGTTTACATTAATGTAAAAAGACATAGTTTTTGCGTTATTACGCTATGCCACCATCAAAAGTAAAAATTCAACTTGCGCCGCTACTAAATACGGCACATCGATAGGCCTATTCTTGGTATATATGACCAATATTAGGCCTAGGTCCTATGTAATTAAATCTTGGCCCTGTTTCGGACTATACTGATATCACATCGTTTGATCTTGATAAATCATGTTCAGGGTCGTGAATATCATTATCATATCTGAAGTATTGGTGGTAATTTTATGCAACGTTTCGACAAGATTACACTAGATATCATGATTCACTAATCCACTAATTTGTAAAGATAACGATTAGTGTAGTTCAATCAAGCCATTTAGTTCTCGTTCCCTAAAATAAAAGCAAATTTTAGTTGGTTGTATATTTAAAATAAAGTGCAATAACGACATTGACATTTTACGACAATCATCATAAGGTATATTCGAGACCGATTAACGGCCATATGGAACGCCCCCTTCTCAAAATGTCAACACAAAACTTCAAAATCACAAGCGAATGTCTAATATTTCTTTAAATAGACATCGTTTTGGTGATTTTCAAAGATGGCTTTGTTTGAGAAAACATCTTCATCGAAAGCTCAAATAGATGACACGGAGGTTTTGTCGGCTTACATTGAAACAGCTCAAAAAACAGGCGACCATATCGTAAGTTCCGTATTTTACGACTTATGTCTGCGACACGATAGTATGGATGTAATGTAGGATTAGTCTAGCAGGATGTAAGTCACAACCTGAATAATGACATTTTAATCTTTTTCACAGAAACAACAGACATCATGAACTCTAGGTTAAATTCTGAATGGTGAACCACTAATGTCTGTTTTTAGTAGACCTAACACCAGACATCACCTTTGGGTTATATTCTTGAGAGTGGTCAACTGTACTATTGTCTGTTTATAGAAACACCAGACATCACCTAACTTTTGGTTACATTCTAGAGAGTGGCCTGTTTATAGAAACATCAGACATCAACTAATTCTGTGTTATATTCTAGAATGTGGTCCACTGTTGTACTATTGTCAGCTTATGGAAACACCAGACATCACCTAACTCTGGGTAATATTCTAGAGCATGGTTCACTGTTGTACTTCAACTAGCTAAGTTATATACTAGAGTGATGTCCACTGTTGTACTTCAACTAGCTAAGTTATATACTAGAGTGATGTCCACTGTTGTACTTCAACTAGCTAAGTTATATACTAGAGTGATGTCCACTGTTGTACTTCAACTAGCTAAGTTATATACTAGAGTGATGTCCACTGTTGTACTTCAACTAGCTAAGTTATATACTAGAGTGATGTCCACTGTTGTACTTCAACTAGCTAAGTTATATACTAGAGTGATGTCCACTGTTGTACTTCAACTAGCTAAGTTATATACTAGAGTGATGTCCACTGTTGTACTTCAACTAGCTAAGTTATATACTAGAGTGATGTCCACTGTTGTACTTCAACTAGCTAAGTTATATACTAGAGTGATGTCCACTGTTGTACTAAATTGTGTAATCAAGATGAAAATTGGTGTAATTTCGAACAAAAACCCTAAGTACTATTGTACCAGTACTATATCTTTTTTTGCAGGAGTATATTTTAAAGGTCCAGAGAGGAGCAGGGAAAGAGAACACTTGGCAACTGACAAAGCGATACAGCGATTTTGATAATTTAGAATCACAGTTACGCATCTCAAATATTGAGTTTAAACTACCTCCTAAGAAAGTGTTTGGAAATTTTGAAAGAGAATTCATTGCTGTGAGACAGAAAGGGTTACAGGTAAGCAGGGCTAGGGCCTACTCAAATTTTCGGGTCAGGGTTACAGAGTCCTATGGCTAGAGGATTTTGCTTGTTAGAAGAGTGGTTGCTTGTGTTGAAAGGTTTAACTGATATAATCTTTGATTGATATTTTCAACTTTGTGATTCTCTTTCTTATAAACGATTGTATTTTATCTTTTCAGGATTTTCTGGATTCAGTTTTATCCAACCATTTTCTGAGTCAGTCTTTATGTGTTAAAAGATTCCTGGATCCTAAAACATATTCTACTAATTTCCCAGGTAGGCACTAAAACTAAGTAATATTTACACTTAGTTTCAGGTAAGCTCCACATTTAAAATTTTTGTACACTTATTCCTTTTTTTGTATATTTTCAGAAGTAGCATTACAACATGTCTCAATGATCTTCCGATCGGAACCGAAATGGGATGTCATAGAACCTCTTGTAGATATAGGTGAGCATATATAAGTGCCTTTATATTTTCATTTTCATTTTCTACGTCAGTGAAGCAGGTCGAAAGGCAGGAGCACCTTAAAAAGTTAGTTAAGCTATGAGTTGAAATGATACCTTTAGTTTCATCCTTGCTTTCTCCGTCACTTATGCAGATTTATTTTTAGGTGATTTCCCCCTGTTAGTGAATGCAGGTATGTCACATATTGGTTCAGATTGAACCAAAGCTCTTGTGTTTCTAACAGGTTTTTTTTTATTTCAGGTACAAGAATAAGAAAGCATTATATCATGGTGAAACCTATTGGTCAACCAAAAATAAAACAGATTTTATCTTGGGTAGGTATTAAAATTAATTTTGCCCATATGAGGTACGTATTATTTACCATTGCAGATTTCTCCAGATTTATCAAAGGAAAGGGAGCACATAAACATAATTTCTCATTATTGTAGGGTTTAAAGAGATGTGCAATATATTCACCATTATACAGTATATGTCTTTATTTAATTTTATTCCAGAGTGATTTTGGACTGTATCAGTATATAGGAGAGAGAGAATTGACAGCCATAATGACTTTATTATCAAGTATACAGGTTGGTGTAATTTCTCCTTAATGACGGCATTGTCATCTTCATGTGTCCACCTGTCTGTCCCGTTTCAAGTTGACTTTTCAAATCGGATAAATCTTGATTCAGGTCGACGGGGATAGGAACTTATGGTTACTCGCATAAGACCAGTTGCTAAAGATCATTGACGTTTTGAAATCAAAGAAAGTGGCTAATGCAGCTATGATCGTGGCAAAATGCCCATCATTGCATACTGCACGGCTTTGCTCATCTTCATAAGCCCAATTCCCAGCAGAAAATAGGACATACATTGGTCGTAGAACTTAAAGATTTCAGTTAGCCAGCTTATTATTTCATGATTTTTTAGTATCAAACTTGCAGTAATTAAACTTATATAATTTTTATGAATTTGAAATTTTTTTATCTGATTTGTTTTGTTTCGTTACAGCATCCTCATATTTTAACCCCGGTGTTTTCTACGTCCAATGAAAATGGAGGACTTGTGATATCTAGTTATTGCGAGAAAGGAACGTTACGTGATTATTTGTGTAAATGTAAACCAAAAGGACATTACATTAAAAAATACTCCAACCCAAAACTGTGTTCTCCTCTAGATATGAGAGCGATCAAATTATACGGAAAACAGATTTTGGAAACATTGAAATTTTTACAGGAGAAACACATTCCACATGGTGAGTAGATTTTTGCATTTTGTTAAAGGGATTGTAAAGAGGTTTTCTGGCCTTTTTTATGTGTATCTTGGGCACTTATAGCAGGAATTGGTATTGTAGGCAATTATGGTTTTTATTTACACTAATCCGACTATGTTTTGTCATCATTTAGAACCCACTTCTCCATCCAATCACTGTAGGGTAAATATTCTATTCAGTGGCTTACTTAATTGTTAAGAATTTGACAGTCACATGACATTTTGATTGACAGCTAGCATTAAGCTCAGGGTAAGTGAGATCATAGCCTTCACTTTCTATGGGATTATGACCTCCTATGCCTACTTGTTAAGCACTAAAGGTTTACTTGATATGATCTATTACAATGGGGGGTTGTATGAATGCATGTGGTTTTTTCCCCTGAAGTCTTTATCTTCCACTCTCAACTATGATATTAAAAAATGTTTTAAAATATACTCTGTAAGATGTAAATATTTGCACACTGTGTTTTGTATTTGCAGGTCATCTACATACTGGTAATATTATACTTGATAATGATGTTTGTTATCTAACTGATATACATAATAGTTTACTGGGTTTACCTTCTTATTATAGACCCTTTTATACTCAATATAAAAAAATACAGGTAAAGTATAATAGCGAATATGATGCACACCATGTATATCTGGTAAATTCTGTCAGACGCCCTGTCCTGACAGGTTGGCATAACACAGACACCATAATATTAACTAGAATGGCCTACGTCTGTAGAGTTAATAGACATTGTATACCGGTAATATTTATATTACAGACTGTAGAGTTAATAGACATTGTATACCGGTACTATTTATATTACAGACTGTAGAGTTAATAGACATTGTATACCGGTACTATTTATATTACAGACTGTAGAGTTAATAGACATTGTATACCGGTACTATTTATATTACAGACTGTAGAGTTAATAGACATTGTATACTGGTACTATTTATATTACAGACTGTAGAGTTAATAGACATTGTATACCGGTACTATTTATATTACAGACTGTAGAGTTAATAGACATTGTATACCGGTACTATTTATATTACAGACTGTAGAGTTAATAGACATTGTATACCGGTATTATTTATATTACAGACTGTAGAGTTAATAGACATTGTATACCGGTACTATTTATATGACAGACTGTAGAGTTAATAGACATTGTATACCGGTACTATTTATATTACAGACTGTAGAGTTAATAGACATTGTATACCGGTACTATTTATATTACAGACTGTAGAGTTAATAGACATTGTATACCAATACTATTTATATTACAGGCTGTAGAGTTAATAGATATTGTATACCGGTACTATTTATATTACAGACTGTAGAGTTAATAGACATTGTATACCGGTATTATTTATATTACAGACTGTAGAGTTAATAGACATTGTATACTGGTACTATTTATATTACAGACTGTAGAGTTAATAGACATTGTATACCGGTACTATTTATATTACAGACTGTAGAGTTAATAGACATTGTATACCGGTACTATTTATATTACAGACTGTAGAGTTAATAGATGTTTATTGTTTTGGTCATGTTCTGTATGAAATGACGTTTGGTACCCAACTTAATACACCTTCCTGTGATAACTTCCCCCCTGAGTGTCCCGCTCAAATCAGTAAGTATTGCTTGGGTGGCTCTACCTATGATATATTGTACCAGAATGGCCTACGTCTGTAGAGTTAATACCCCCTTTTTGGGGGGGTGGGAAGGGGAGGTCAGAAAGCATGTGGGTAGTGTAAGGTGTCACCCTCCTACAATAATTTTCCCAAAGAGTGACCACTGACCAGCTCAAATCTGTGAGATATTTAGGTCTCAGGTATTCCAGTGTATTCGGGTAGTGAAGTGGCAGGGTTGTGTGTTAAGGGGATATTGTGATGATTTCCCCACCCCTGCCCCCACAAGTGGCCTGCTCAAAGTAGTAAGTATAACTAGGGTTCATTGGAATCTGTAGTAGACAAAAAGGGTCACCAAGCTTGAGAAAGTGGGGGGTGGGGACAAGTTTTGGTAGTGTAAGAGGTCAGCCTCAGAGTGTCTTGCTTAAATCAATAAGTATGGTTTACCCTTTCTGAATCCTTGGGGGTAGGGATCATCAATCATGTGTGTAGTAAGAGGTGTTGCGTTGCTTGTTAAAGGGTTATCCTTCCCTGGTGTCCTGCTCATATTTAAATTTGTTTTCGGTCTTTTTTTAACAGGGTCTGTACTAGAATCTATCTTAACGACAGAAGCTTGTAAAAATGGCATTCCAGCACTGGCTGACTTATTCATGCATCCGTAAGTTTAGGTTTTTAATATTTTTTTGTGTATTTCCGTATTTAGATGAAGATTTCAAATTGAAATTTGCATCTTATGTGAATATTCATTGTTTATTAACTTGGTTAATTTGGATTTTTCAACCTGGTTCCCCACCCTAGGGACTGGCATGAAAAAGCGTCTAGCCTTTCCTATGGGAGGCCCTGTGTGCTATTCAAGCTGTGCACATTTAAAAATCCCTTGGAAATTGAAAAGCTGTAGGCTATTGTCGCAGTCCTGGCAAATTTCCCTCATTGCCTGTACAGAAAAGTAGTTGGTATATGACATTTTATTATGTAAATCTGAGTGTGGTAAGGGTTTATCTATTTCAGGTTGTTTTCGGATGTCGGCCAGCAAGTTAAAGACAAACCACAACTAAAAATACCACATAAATTAAAAGATGTTTTAAAAACAGCCAAATCCCAGTTCGAAGACAGACTGCATGAAGAACAAAAAAAAGTGAGTTAAAGGGACCATCCATTGGACCAGTTGTACCCTAGTCTCAGAAACTGGAATTTTGTTGCTTGGCTAATCAGTAATAGTGTTCACAGGTACCCATCAAAATTTGAGCCTTCTTAGCCATGTTTATCCTGAATTATTTGTCTTAAAATGAATGATTTTTGAAGGAATTGTGCGATTTTTGTTGAGTTTTGTACTCCTGAAGACTATCTTCATATATTCAAGGCCCAAATCGACCTCTGAATGTGGCGAACAAGGGCCTTTAAGGCTTGTACTCAAAGTAAGTAATTATGAGTGATATCCCATTCTATTTCTGTGTTTTACTAGATCAGTAAGATTAAGAGATTGTCGAAGGCCAAGGAATTCCACATGTCAGAAGAAGAGAAGAAAAAACGTAGAAAGTCAAGAAAGGTAGGACTGAACAATGAATTCTAAAATCAAGGGCTTATTTTCAAGAAACTTAAAGGGATTGTAAAGAGGTTTTCTTAATTTTTATGTGTATCAAGAACACTGATAGCATCAATTTACAATCAGATTTTATGCCTTATTGACATCATAAAATGATTAGTTTAGACCTCTTTACAATCCCTTTAAGTGATATAGTCCTCTAAATATTAGCTTTACCAGCTGATAGAAATTAAAGGGATATATACATATAAATATTAGTTTCCTTGGTTGATGAAGCTCTATATTAGCTGTCTAAAGTACTTTTAAGAATGAAAATTTGACATCTAGTTTGTCTACAATAATCATAGTATACAGACAGTTAACTTTTACTAATCACAATGATTACATCTGGGAGGATACCATGTTTCTGATATGAATTCAGCATCAGGATCTTAGAACGGTTGATTTCTCAGCATTTTGACATTGGATGCTGCCCTTTTTTTTCAGAAAGCATTAGAAAACGGTACTTTAGAAGTACAAAGTCCAACTTCTCCAACTTCTCCAACTGCACCACCCTCTTCATCAAAGACAACAACACCAAGCAGTACTGGACCAGGTTTGTACTTGTGTCTTACCGCTTTGCTTACTTAGATATGCCTAACTAATTTCTATCCCACACCAGAGCACTCCTTAATTTAAAATTCTATGATCAAGTAAAAAAAATGAATTGACATTGGTAAAATTTTGGCCCTGTTTCTCAAAAAATTTCGCGAAGTTTTGTATTCCTCCATGTAAATTTTCTCACATTAGACAATTTTTGTTGTAAGATTTCTTAAGAAACGGGGTTTAAATTTACATGAATGTCTATGGTAGATATTTTTGATGAATAAGGGCACAAGTATTAAGGTGTATGGTTTACTGATTCTCTATTAGCACAAATTTTGTAATGATGTGTTTGATGGAGTGGTTATGGTTGACAATGATGTTTCTTTGGTGTCTGTAAGTGTCAGGCTATGCCCACTGTCCACTCTGTAGCACCTGGTACCACTATGACATCGGATTTGTCAAGTCAATATAATTTTCTGAGATATTCAAAATAATTCATGTTTATTTTGGTATTTGGGTTCATAAATTTTCCATTGTATTGAATAGTCCAAAAACCTTAACATAATTTTGTGCCTGGGTTTATCAACTTGCCATAATTTTAGAGTGTCCACATAACTAATACAGTGATTTTGATATATTTTTTGTGGTCTACAGCTAATTAGATTAACAGTGTGTTTGTATCAAGTAAGATCTATATTAATTTAGCCAGTGTATTTCTATTAGATATATTCAGTGCCTCAACTAGATAAATGGCCCGGGGGGTGGTTTATTTAAGTGGCTTGGTGACCCTCCCCAGGTAATATTTTTTAACACGCTCTGTTGCACTTTTTCTGGGAGGTCCCCTTAGAGATGTGGGGCATGTGGATTTGGTTCAACCAGTATGTTAGTTGAGTCTCTGAATATATCTTATAGGTCTTAATTTCTAACTCACAAATTTAGGAGAATTCACATACTGTACATTTGCGAATATAGTGCGCAGTATTTTACCCCTGCATTGAAAGTGTGTGGATATGGATTATAGAAATTGCATGTCACTGGCTAGAAATTGCTTGGTAAGCTTTTTGCTGGCTATGGAATGATGTCATTTGCTTATTTAGGTCGAATAAATGGTGTTTTTGGGTTCTTATCTCAGTTGGGTGTCATCTTACCACAGTGTTCTCAGATGACCCAGCTGTAAATGGGTACTGATAATCTGGAAAAGATCAAACCAAGATCTGGTAGAAAGGATCCTTGTGAATCTAAGTTGTTATCCTTGTTAAAATGCTTCCATCTAGGCTGTGAGTGTATGTCAAATTCTCCTAAATTTGTAGATATGAACTGTTGTATTATTTCTGGCTGTAACTCTCTGGTATGTGTCTTGTTCGTTTTTTCTAAATATGTAATATTGTTGTTCGTAATCAATTTTATCTTTTTCTTGATGTCTAATTAAGACCGAGCTATTCTATTAAGAATAGACGTAAAGCGTTCCATTAATCCAGGGCCATAAATATGTATAAGCTATGAAGGAGACAATAATTTAGTCAGGGGTTTGGGGCTGCCTAGATCCCTTGAAGAGTTATGGAACTTGATTTTCAGAATGTTTTTTTGACACAGACCTTAAGAGTTATCTATCTTGAACTATTGGAAATTTTCTCTTGTATTGGTGTATATTATTGGGGAAACTGATATTACTGTGTGTTATTGGTATATTATGATTCAGCTAAAGCTAAGGATATGGATTTGAGCATGATAAAAAATATTATTTGCCTAAAGCGATGTGGGTTAGAGAATGTTAGATTTTTTATTTGCCTAAAGCGATTTGGCTTAAAGAAAGCAGATATGAAAACTTTGTGCTATGCCTAAATCTGTTTTAGCATGCCTTGCCTTAAATTGTATGTTTGTGTTCTAATTAAATATGCGTTCTGAAGGAAGATAGGCATCCTGCATCTATTTCTTCCCTTTTAAATCAGGAAAAATAATTTTTCGTGCTGAAAAGCGATGCAGGATCTACACCTGAACTTTTACAGCTATGAAATGCAATATTTAGATGACTTTCTTACTTCACCTCCAGAAAATACTTACCTGTTTCAATAATAATTTCTAATTCCTATTAAGTTTACAGTTTATTTTAACATGGTGCCTCTAATGAAAAGCAAATTTATATCATTCAAGCACTTATATTTATGTAAATTTTGACTCCATCAAAGGCATTAAGTCATCCTTATACTAACTTGACCAGCTGATACTCAATTGTGGTCATACTGTAATAAAAGTGACAATAGCCTAAACTTCCAGTAAGCATGCAAGAGTGCAAATACCTTTGTAGAAGCGTTGATGGTCTAGAATAACTCAGTATGATTCTGTTGGATTGCAGGATCATTCAACTTCATATTCTAATTCTGATAAGTGCTATGAACAAAAATTGAGCTCGAATATTTGTATATTTGTCCAGATATTTACTTCCTAGCTGATAGAGCTCAAAGAGTAATTTTTATATGATTTTATTTTTCAGCATCTCCTGTTCCACCACCACCACCACCACCTGTGGCTGCCCCTGTACCTCCTTCTCCACCAGCAGTAGCTGCAGCACCTCCGCCCCCACCCCCACCTGGACCCCCAATGAGATCAGTGTCAGCGCCAGCTGGAGGAAATACAGAGGGACGAGGGGCTTTATTAAGTTCTATATCATCGTTTAGTAAAGGAGGATTAAAGAAGACAAAAACAGTGGATAAAAGTGGTCCAAGGATATAAATACAATGGTATCAGCTCATTTGATCAAATATACCTACAGATAAGGCTCTCATCTTCACAATGTCAAGCTATTACAAACTGTGTCTAATACCTTGACTTCATTAGGTTCTTTTTTTGCATTATGGAAGTATGCAGTGATTTAATTGGATTGTGCTCTACTGAATACAGCTAATCAATGCCCTTGCAGAAAGGCTGTAAACATAATGGCTTTGTGTCTATAGGCTATCTGTGGATGCTGTATATAGGAAGCACAATCCAATCAAATCGCAGCATTCTGTGACACAAGAAAAAAGCTCAATGAAGTCAAGGTATTAGATACAGTTGGTAATAGCTTGATATTATGAAGATGTAATGAAATATAAATCAAGACTCAAAGCATATTTTTGTTATTACATATACTGTATCATTGCGAATATAATGCTCACACTTTTCACTCTCAAAATATACTTAAAAACTCAAGTCTTAGATATATGCATACCTTGACAAATATATTCCACTAAAGATTACTCTTAAAAAATACTTAAAAGATGGTTGAACTATAGTGCTCACTTCTCTCCATCTTCACAAGCTATTATGAACTTCGTCTAATACCTTGATTACAATAGACGCCTTTCTTTTATCATGGAATGCAGAGATTTGATTGGATTGTACGCCAGTGAATACAGCCAATGACAAAAGGCTGTAAACATTGTGGCTTTGTGTTCACAGACTTTCTGTTGAGGTCTCTAATTGGTTGTATAAGCTGGTGTACAATCCAATCAAATTGCTTCATTTAGAAGAAAGGTGGCTATTGAAGTCAAGGTATCAGTACGAAGTTTCTAATACCTTGACATTTTGAAGATGACTTCTCTCATACTCCTGCCTTTTTCCTGGCTGCAAATATTCATATTACGCTCTAAGTTGTATGGTAAACACAGAATTATAGCTATTTATTATTATTTTGTTGTTTTTAAAGTGTATTTCAAGAGATTTTGTTAAGTTTTTTGTGTTTGTCTTTAGCAATATTATTTTGTTATTTAAAATTTTATTTTTGCCAAAATATAACGAACAAGAATATGTATTTGTTGTATTTGGAATGCGTGCATTGCCAAAATTTTATGTTGTCAAAAGTCACAAATACAATGTTTAATTCATAAATTCAGTCAATTAGTTTGCTCTTTATTATTTTATTTCATTGTTTTGTCTTGAATCTATTTGGTAATTGACCAATCAGATTATTAGAAATGATTTTGTGAGAAACTGGTTCAGTTTCTTCATTATATTTATTGATCAATTGTAAATTGATATGCGCTATAGCTTCTCTTGTTTTGTGAACAATTTATTATAAAATGAATATTAAATATTGTGGAAAATGGGGAAGTTTTAAACTTGGGTGTTCTTCACTTAATTGCTCGAAATGTTGACAGTTAGTGTCACTGAGTTGTGAGCTGCTAACATCACTGTGTTATGAATAGCTAGCATCACTGAGTTGTAAATAACTAGCATCACTGAGTCGTGAATAGCTATCCTATCACTGATGAGCTATGACTAGAGCATCACTGAGTCATGGACAGCTACTAACATCACTGAGTTGTGAATAGCTAGCATCACTGTGTTATAAATAGCTAGCATCACCGAGTTGTGAGACTATAGCATCACTGAGTTGTGAATTGCTAGTATCACTGAGTTGTGAGCAGCTAGCTTCACTGGGTTGTAAATAACTAGCATCACCGAACCTTGAGCAACTAGCATCACTGAGTTTTGAGCAGATAGCATCACCGAGCCTTGAGCAGCTAGCATCACTGAGTTGTGAATAGCTAGCATCACTGAATGGTGAACAGCTTGCATCACTGAGTTGTGAATAGCTAGCATCACTAAGTCGTGAACAGCTAGCAGCACTGCATTTTTAGCAGCTAGCATCACTGAGTTGTGAGACTATAGTATCATTGAGCTGTGAATAGTAAGCATCACTGAGTTGTAAATAGCAAGCATCACTGTGTCACGAGCTGCTAGCTTCACTGAGCCTTGAACAGTTAGCATCACTGAGTTAATAGCTGGCATCGTTGTAAATAGTTAGCATCGCTGAGTTGTGTTGCAGCTAGCTTCACTGAGTCTTTTGCAGCTATCATCACCGAGTTGTGAGACTATAGCATCACTAAGTCGTGAACAGCTAGCATCACTGTGAGGCTAGCATCATTGAGCTGTGAATATTAAGCATCACTGAGTTGTGAGACTATAGCATCATTGAGCTGTTAATAGCTAGCATCACTGTGTCACGAGCTGCTCGCTTCACTCAGCCTATAGCATCAATGACTTGTGAATAGCTGGCATCACTGTGTTATAAATAGCTAGCATCACTGAGTTGTGAGACTATAGCATCACTGAGTTGTGAGACTAGCATCATTGAGCTGTGAATATTAAGCATCACTGAGTTTTGAGACTATAGCTGAGTTGTGAGACTATAGCATCATTGATCTGTGAATATTAAGCATCACTGAGTTGTTAATAGCTAGCATCACTGTGTCACGAGCTGCTAGCTTCACTCAGCCTATAGCATCAATGACGTGTGAATAGCTGGCATCACCGAGTCGTGAATAGCTTGCATCACTGAGTCAGGAGTAGCTAGCATCACTGAGTTGTGAGCATCAAGCTTCACTGAGTTTTGAATAGCTAGCATCACTGTGTTGTAAATAGCTAGCATCACTGAGCTGTGAGACTAGCATCATTGAGCTGTGAATATTAAGCATCACTGAGTTGTGAGATTATAGCTGAGTTGTGAGACTATAGCATCATTGATCTGTGAATATTGAGCATCACTGAGTTGTTAATAGCTAGCATCACTGTGTCACGAGCTGCTAGCTTCACTCAGTCTATAGCATCAATGACGTGTGAATAGCTGGCATCACTGAGTTGTGAATAGCTGGCATTACTGAGTTGTAAATAGCTAGCATCACTGAGTTGTGAATAGCTAGCATCACCGAGTCGTAAATAGCTTGCATCACTGAGTCAGGAGTAGCTAGCATCACTGAGCTGTGAGCATCAAGCTTTACTGAGTTTTGAATAGCTAGCATCACTGAGTTGTGAGCAGTTAGCATCACTGAGTCAATAGCATCACATAGCCTGGAGACTATAGCATCAATGGGTCATGGTACTAAATGCATCACTGAGTTGTGAGCAGTTGGCATCACTGAGTTGTCGATAACGAGCATCGCTGAGTTATAGTATTTAACGCATCACCGAGTTGTGAGCAGCTAGCTTTACAGAGTTTTGAATAGCTAGCATCACTGGATTGTAAACAGTTAGCATCACTGAGTCAATAGCATCACTGAGCCTTGAGACTATAGCATCAATGAGTCATGGTACTGAATGCATCAATTGGAATTGCGAGCAGTTGGCATCACTGGGTTGTACATAGCGAGCATCGCTGAGTCATGGTACTGAATGCATCATTGAGTTGTGAGCTGGTAGCATCACTGAGTCATGAGCAGAACCTTAAATCGACCTGCTACCTGCTCATAAGTCTGTAGTTCTTCCCGTTTTTAACACTCTTGACTCAGTGATTTTGCCGTCACCTCGCTACTCAAAGATGCTATCTACCCGCAACTCAGTGGTTCTATCAGTGATGCATCCTTACGACTTGGTACAGTAGTTTTATCTGCTAACCATTCAGTGATTCTATCGGTTAACGGGTTAATGAGAGCAGTAATGCTAATGGCGTGGGTCACTATCATCACTGACTCAAATGTAGGTAGCATGACTGAGTCGCTAGCATGACAAAGTCATGAGCAGGTAGCTTTACGGTGACAATTATGCAATCGACTCATTAATGCTAGATTCTCATGAATCTGTGACCCGCGACTCGTGATGTTAGTGACTCACGACTCTGTAATGATAATAACTGATGGTTGTGACTCAGTGATGCTGTTTACACATGAGTCAGTAATGGTAGCGACTCACGACTCACTGATGCTAATGACTCGTTATTGACTCACTGATGCTAGAGACTCATTAATGATAGTGACTCGGTGATACTGTCTACTCGTAAGCCAGTGACTCATCAATGTTACTGACTCGGTGATGGAAGTGACTCACGACTCAATGATGCTAGTGACTCACTGATGCTATCTTATTATGAGCCATTGGTGATAGTGACTCATTGATGTTAGCGGCTCATTTATATGGCCTTCATAAGAGTTAGTGACTCATGAATGCTAGTGACTAGGTGATGGAAGTGACTCAACGACCGTAGTGACTCAAGACTTAGTGATGCTAGTGACTCACTGATGCTTTCTTATGAGTCATTGGTGTAAGTGACTCATTGATGTTAGCGGCTCATTAATACTACCTTCATAAGAGTTAGTGACGCATTAATGCTAATGACTCGGTGATACTGTCTACTCCTAAGTCAGTGACTCATTAATGCTGGTGACTAGGTGATGGATGTGACACGAATGCTAGTGACTCACTGGTATTGTCTTATGAGTCATCGATGATAGTGACTTATTGATGCGGCTCATTAATACTGCCTTCATCAGAATTAGTGGCTCATTAATGCTAGTGACTCGGTGATGTGTACTCGTGAGTAAGTATCAAATGAATGCTAGTGACTCCACGACGGTAATGGCCCACGACTCAGTGATGCTAGTGACTTACTGAAAATGTTTTATTATGAGTCATTGGTGAGTCATTAAGGTTAGCGGCTCATCATTATTACCTTTATAAGAGTTAGTGACTCATTAATGCTAGTGACTCGGTGATGTCTACTCGTGAGTCAGTGACTCATTAATGCTAGTGACTAGGTGATGACAGTGACACGGGAATGCTAGTTACTCAACGACGGCAATGAATCACGACTAGTGACTCACTGAAGATGTCTTATTATGAGTCATTGGTGATAGTGACTCATTAATACTACTTTCATAACAGTTAGTGACTCATCAATGCTAGTTACTTTGTTATGTTTACTCGTGAGTCAGTGACTCATTGATTATAGTGACTCAACGATGGTAGTGACTCACAACTCTGTAATGCTAGTGACTCACTGAAGATGTTTTATTATGAGTCATTGGTGATAGTGACTAATTAATGTTGGCGTCGTATCAATACTACCTTCATAAGAGTTAGTGACTCATTAATGCTAGGGACCTAGTTGATGGCAGTGACTCAGGAATGCTAGTGACTCAACGACGGTAGTGACTCACTGAAGATGTCTTATTATGAGTCATTGGCGATAGTGACTCATTAATACTACTTTCATAAGAAGATGTCTTATTATGAGTCATTCGTGATAGTGAATCATTTATACTACCTTCAAAAGATTAAGTGACTCATTAATGCTAGTGACTTGGTGATGTCTTCTCGTGAGTCAGTGACTTAACGACGGTAGTGACTCACGACTCAGTGATAATAGTGACTCACTTAAGGTATCTTATTATGAGTCATTCTTGATAGTGACTCGGTGATGTCTACACGTAAGTTAGTGACTCATTTATTCTAATGACCGGTGATGCTGACTACTCGTAAGTCAGTGACACATGAATGCTAGTGACTCAACGACGATAGTGACTCACGACTCAGTGATGCTAGTGACTCACTGAAGATGTCTTATTATGAGTCATTGGTGATGGTGACTCATTGATGTTAGCGAGTCATCAATATTACCTTCATAACAGTTAGTGACTCATTCATGCTAGTGACTCACTGAAGGTGTCTTATTATGAGTCATTGTTGATAGTGACTCATTAATACTACTTTCATAAGAGATAGTGACTCATTAATGCTAGTGACTCGGTGATACTGTCTACACGTAAGTCAGTGACTCATGAATGCTAGTGACTCAACGACGGTATTGACTCACGACTCAGTGATGCTAGTGACTCACTGAAGATGTCTTATTACGAGTCATTGGTGATAGTGACTCATTGATGTTAGTGGGTCACCAATATTACCTTCATAACAGTTAGTGACTCATTCATGCTAGTGACTCACTGAGGGTGTCTTATTGTGAGTCATTGTTGATAGTGACTCATTAATACTACTTTCAAAAGAGATAGTGACTCATAAATGCTAGTGACTCGGTGATACTGTCTACACGTAAGTCAATGACTCATGAATGCTAGTGACTCGACGACGGTAGTGACTCACGACTCAGTGATGCTAGTGACTCACTGAAGGTGTCTTATTATGAGTCATTGTTGATAGTGACTGTTTAATACTACCTTTATAAGGGTTAGTGACTCATTAATGCTAGTGACTCAGTGATACTGTCTACTCGTAAGTCAGTGACTCATTAAGTGCTAGTGAATCACGACTCGGTGATGCTAGTGACTCACTGATTCTGTTTATTATGAGTCATTGGTGATAGTTACTCATTAATACTGTGACTAATGAATGCTAGTGACTCAACGATGGTAGTGACTCACGACTCAGTGATGCTAGTGACTCACGGAAGGTGTCTTATTATGAGTCATTGTTGATAGTGACTCGGTTACGTCTACTCGTGAGTCAGTGACTCATTAATTCTAGTGACTCGGTGATGCTAGTGACTCACTGAAAATGTCTTATTATGAGTCATTGGTGATAGTGACTCATTGATGTTAGCAGGTCATCAATAGTATCTTCATAAGGGTTAGTGACTCATTAATGCTAGTGACTCGGTGATGCTAGTGACTCAATGAAAATGTCTTATTATGAGCCATAGGTGATAGTGACTCATTGATGTTAGCGGCTCATTAATACTATCTTCATAAGAGTTAGTGACTCATTAATGCTAGTAACTCGGTGATACTGACTACTCGTAACCTTAAATCGACCTGTCACCTGCTCCTAAGTCTGTAGTTCTTCCCGTTTTCAACATTCTTGACTCGGTGATGCTGCCGCCACCTCACTACTCAAAGAATCTATCCACCCATCGTATCACGAATAAGGGTTTTGACATGGTCTTATTAAGTATAACGACTAGGGGAGTGGTTTGGACACGACTCTATCCACTCACAACTCCGTAGTTCTATCAGTGATACATCCTTACGACTTGGTACAGTAGTTTTATCTGCTAACCATTCAGCGATTCTATCAGTTAACGGGTTAATGAGAGCAGTAATGCTAATGGCGTGGGCCACTATCATCACTGACTCAAATGTAGGTAGCATGACTGAGTCTGCTAGCATGACTGAGTCATTTATACTGTGACTCATGAAAGCTAGTGACTCAACGATGGTAGTGACTCAGTGTTGCTAGTGACTCACTGAACATGTTTTATTATGAGTCAGTGGTGATAGTGACTCATTGATGTTAGCGGTTCATCAATTCTACCTTCATAAGGGTTAGTGACTCATTAATGCTAGTGACTCACTGAAGGTGTCTTATTATGAGTCATTGTTGATAGTGACTCATTAATACTACTTTCATAAGAGATAGTGACTCATTAATGCTAGTGACTCGGTGATACTGTTTACTCGTAAGTCAGTGACTCATGAATGCTAGTGACTCAACGACGGTAATGACTCACAACTCAGTGATGCCAGTCACTCACTGAAGGTGTCTTATTATGAGTCATTGTTGATAGTGACTCATTAATACAACCTTCCTAAGGGTTAGTAACTCATTAATGCTAGTGACTCAGTGATACTGTCTGCTCGTAAGTCAGTGACTCATTAATGTCACTGACTCATTGATGGAAGTGACTCATGGTGCTAGTGAATCACGACTCGGTGATGCTAGTGACTCACTGATTACTCATTAATACTGTGACTCATGAATGTTAGTGACTCGTGAATGCAAGTGACTCAACGATGGTAGTGACTCACGACTCAGTGATGCTAGTGACTCACTGAAAGTGTCTTATTATGAGTCATTGTTGATAGTGACGTCTACTCGTGAGTCAGTGACTCATTAATTCTAGTGACTCGGTGATACTGACTACTCGTAAGTCAGTGTCTCATGAATGCTAGTGACTCAACGACGGTAGTGTCTCACGACTCAGTGATGCTAGTGACTCAATAATGTTAGGGGCTCATTAGTACCACCTTCATAACAGTTAGTGACTCATTTATGATAGTGACTCATTAATACTACTTTCATAAGAGATAGTGACTCATTCATGCTAGTGACTCGGTGATGTCTACTTATGAGTAAGTGACTCATTAATTATAGTGACTCAACGATGGTAGTGACTCGCGACGAAGTGATGCTAGTGACTCATTGGAGATGTTTTTTATGAGTCATTGGTGATAGTGACTCATTGATGTAAGCGGTTCATCAATTCTACTTTCATAAGGGTTAATGACTCATTAATGCTAGTGACTCACTGATTACTCATTAATACTGTGACTCATGAATGTTTGTGACTCGTGAATGCTAGTGACCCGACGATGGTAGTGACTCACGACTCAGTGATGCTAGTGACTCACTGAAGGTGTCTTATTATGAGTCATTGTTGATAGTGACTCGGTTACGTCTACTCGTAAGTCAGTGACTCATGAATGCTAGTGACTCAACGACGGTAGTGACTCACGACTCAGTGATGCTAGTGACTCAATGATGTTAGCGGCTCATTAGTACTACCTTCATAACAGTGACTCATTTATGCTAGTGACTCACTGAAGGTGTCTTATAATGAGTCATTGTTGATAGTGACTCATTAATACTACTTTCATAAGAGATAGTGACTCATTAATGCTAGTGACTCGGTGATACTGTTTACTCGTAAGTCAGTGACTCATGAATGCTAGTGACTCAACGACGGTTATGACTCACAACTCAGTGATGCCAGTCACTCACTGAAGGTGTCTTATTATGAGTCATTGTTGATAGTGACTCATTAATACTACTTTCATAAGAGATAGTGACTCATTAATGCTAGTGACTCGGTGATGTCTACTCATGAGTAAGTGACTCATTAATTATAGTGTCTCAACGATGGTAGTGACTCGCGACGAAGTGATGCTAGTGACTCACTGAAGATGTTTCATTATGAGTCATTGGTGATAGTGACTCATTGATGTCGTAAGTCAGTAACTCATGAATGCTAGTGACTCAACGACGGTAGTGACTCACGACTCAGTGATGCTAGTGACTCACTGAAGATGTCTTATTATGAGTCATTGGCGATAGTGACTCATTGATGCTAGCGGCTCATTAATACTACCTTCATAACAGTTAGTGACTCATTCATGCTAGTGACTCGGTGATGTCTACCCGTGAGTCAGTGACTGATTAATCATAGTGACTCAACGATGGCAGTGACTCACTGATGCTAGTGACTCAAAAGTGATGCTTCCTGATGACTTGTGATCTTATGAATCAGTAATGGTAGTGACTCACTGATGCTGTCTACTCATAGTAATGGTAGTGACTCGCGACTCAGTGATGTTAGTGACTCACTGATGCGGTCTTGTGTCATGGGTGGGAGTGACTCATTAAGACTAGTGACTCATTTATGCTAGTGACTCGACGATTGTAGTGATTCACGACCCAGTGATGCTACTTGATAATGACTCATGAATCAGTGATGGTAGTGACTCGGCTATGCTGTCTAATTAATGCTACAAGTGACTCACGAGCCAACGATTTTAGGCGATTGAGTCATGATTCAGTATTATCACTGAGTCATGAGCCAGTATAATCATCGAATCGTGAAGATATAGAATCATTGAGTTGCGAGCCAATATAATCACCGAGATATGAGCCAGTATAATCACCGAGTCATGAATCAATAGAATCACCGAGTCATGAGCCAGTATAATAACTGAGTCACGAGTCAGTATAATTACAGAGTCATGAGCCAGTATGATAACTGAATCACGAGCCAGTATAATCACTGAGTCATGATCGGAATATACACATTGAGTCACGAGTCAGTATAATCACAGAGTCATGAGCCAGTATGATCACCTAGTCATGAGCCAGTATAATAACTGAGTCACGAGCCAGTGTGATAACTGAATCACGAGCCAGTATAATCACTGAGTAATGATCAGAATATACACATTGAGTCACGAGTCAGTATAATGACAGAGTCATGAGCCAGTATGTTTACTGAGTCATGAGCCAGTAAAATCATTGAGTCATGAGCATCACTGAGTCATGGACAGCAAGCATCACTTATAAGTGAGTAACTGGCATCACTGGGTCATACTCATGACCAGACTGGATGGACATTTGGCTAAAAAATATGAACACATAGTAACTTAATTTGTTCTTAACAAAAAGGCAATGGTAGAAAAACATTTGTACAAACTTAGTATATACATAATATATTGCTTCTCATTCATACAGTTCAATAAAAACACCACAATCATCCAATAGTTAAGCAGGTCATAGATATTAATGCACGTCCATATACGATCAGGAACAGTCCATTATTTCAAGGCAGGACAAGTTGTCTTTGAGTATTTATATCAGAGTGAATGGTTATGAATACTATATAAAGACTGTGTAATATGTCTGAGACTACCTAAACTACCTCAAAATAAAGTGGACTGTTCTCAACACGGATATGAATAAACATCCCTGCTCGACTTACTATTCATGTTAGTTTTTTATGATTGATAAAAGCATGTGCATAAACATTTTGACCTAGTATACACCCTGTGAGTCAATTGGTATTATCCAGAAAAACCCGCATTCATTTTCTATGTTTAATAAATGAATGTATGCAATAGAACTCTACTAGGGACATCCGAGGATTTTTTTTAAGATACATCTTATATAACGACCACATTCAAACAATTACAAATACATAATCTATTAGCACTTTTCTTGAATATTTTGGGACCTGCAACCAAAAGCATCCGAAATCAATAATTTTATAATACCTGATTGGTCAGTGTTTCAGTAGATATCTCCTGAACCAATGATATGTCTTAAAATGTCAGAAGTTAGGATGCTTTCAGGCACAAGTCCATATTGATTTTGATACATGATTTGAAAGAAATACAATACACAAAATGTTTAGCTCTATCGGAACGAATAGCCTATCATTGGCAGCTTAGATTAGCTAAGTCATCCTATGACATTATCAGAATTTGCATAACGATAACATAGCTTTGAAACTTCCCAGTAAAAATGTAGCAAACAATAAAGATTAACTTTCGAAGAATTGAAAGATCAGAAAAAAGGACCCTAAGTATCTCGAGCGGTTTATGCTCAAAATGAAATTGATTCCAGTTACTTTGTATACAATATAATCAATCGTATAATGATATTCAAATAATGCACATGTTGAAGCCAATTGCAAAGGATATAGTCCTATAATTATCTGGTTTACCAGCTGATAGGGCTCTCATAGGCTGTTACCGATTACTTGGGTGGGCGTACGAATTCAGTTTCATTGAATTTAAAGACTAACCGAATCAAAGATTGTAACCTTGAGATGAAAATGATCTGGAATTCTATCAGCTGGTAGATCAAATGATTACATGTATACCCCCTTCTCCATGTAATTTGGTTGACGTGATTTTTTTCAATAGCACTAAATTTTAACAAAAATCTGAAAATTCACTCCTTTTCACGAGCACGAGTGTATGTGTATGGATACTTCTTGTTCTTATTTCGTGGTCGGAACTTCCATTTATTATCCTGGTCCGATTGTTTCCGGTCCCGATCACTTAACGACCGTTGATGTCCGCGAGGATCCTTGATCGGACTATCGCATTCCACACGCACCATTGTCACATTTCGCGTTGGAGGTGTGGAAGAATGCTTCACCTTTTTGATTTCCTGAATATTATTATGATGGTAAGAATGGCGTCGATAGTTTGATGACCGACGCACCACAGCCGGTAAAGGGGTGTCAACTTTTTTCCCTACACAAGAACTACAAGTCGAGGTCGGACCATGTCTACAGTTCGTAGCGTCATCCAATTTACGTTTTTTGTCCCCTTCATGGTCTTCATCGCAGCACAGTTTCCGATGCAATCGTTCTAAACGCCGCTTACTTCTCCGTACCGGACTAGGATTGTCTGAATTGCTCGTTTCGCTACTAGTCGAGGATGTTTCCACGGCACTTTTTAGTTTTTTCTCATTATTATGCAAGTCGTAGTCGGAATTTTCTCTTTTGAGTGTTCGCGTATGTTTATCACTATCACGATGCGACGAAGACACAAGAAATAAATCTTTATTGGGCTTATCGTTATTTGTCGCAGATTTTGGATTACGGTCCTCCTCACTTTTCTCAGAGTTTCTCCTCGAATTTTTTTCCAAATGATGACTAATTCGTATTGGAGATTTTCTGATATTTTTGCCATTTTTGTCACGATATCTCAAATGATTTAGAGATTTCTTTAAGGGTGATAGACTTTTGGACGGGCTGTATCTAGTGAACTTGTTGGGGGAAAGTTGACGAAGTCTCTGTCGCTCGCTGGTTCGTACAAACGGTTTAGTAGATGATCTTGTTGAACATTTACCTGTATCATCATTAAAGTTACTTTTAGACGGTTCTTTCCCTCGTACAGATCTTCCTGGAGTGTTGACAGACGAAGAATGCCTCGTGGACTGTATAGAATCTGAAGGTTTACTCTGTGAGTTCACAGAAGATGATTGCCTCGTGGACTGTGTTGACTCCAAAGATTTGCTTAGAGAGTTTGTAGAAGACGAAGACTGTGCGGGTTCCGAGGATTTGTTTGGAGCGCTAGAAGCTGAAGATACAGGTCTCGTGGAAGACTCTGAAGATTTCTGCTTGGAACAATCATCTGCATCTACCGATTTTTTTCGTTTAAGTTCTGTTGTGGATGATTTGGTTTTAACACTATCTTTCCGGGAATGGTCTTCTGTTAGAGAGTTATTATGCTGTTGTTTTGAATCCGTTTTGAAACTGTTCGCTGTGGGTTTTGGAACTGGGTCTTCTTTGTTCCTTGTTTGTCCTTTCAATTGTATGATGTCAATACGGCCTGCCTTTGCATGGAATTCTTCTTTTGGATCTTTTGTGTCAATTTTGGAAATACTTCCCGACCTTTTGATGTGACCATCTTTCAGTGCAGAATTTTGAGGCTTTGGATCTTTTGACTCAATTTTGGAACTATTTTGTTGATGATCTAGCTTGTAACTGTTTTGTGGACGTCTTATATCTTTTAGAGCAGTTACTTCAAGAGCTTTCTTCTCTGTTTCTTTTGTCAAATTTGTGGTTGATATTTCTTTCTTAGAATCCGCATCTTCTCGAACAGCTTGAGCCTGTTTTGTAGGAGATTCTCCACCTGAAGATTGCTCGCTTTCGGACACATCCCAAGTAAAAGGGGTCACATTCCCTGATTGATTTCGGACAGCTTGCCGCGATCGTTCATTCTTCTCCTTCTTCTGGGAATCCTCGTCTTCCTCGTCCCATTTGAAAGGTTCAACTGTAATTTGTTCGCGGAGTGACTGTATCAGCCCAGATCTTTTACCAGCTTCGGGTATCTCTTCTTCTGTTGGTTTTTCCGGCTGTGTGATCTTCACGTCCAAAATCTTATGTTTGTTGCCACTTTTTGTAATGACTGTCGAACCAATTTTAGGCATCTTGCTCAAGTTATCAGCAACGCTCATTGGTAAATCTTTGGAAGAAAAGTCTTTTGAGGCAATGGAAGTCAGGAGTTCACCACTCTTGAAATGAGCTTCTCTGGGTTTCTTCTCTGACTCTGTAACTGTCTTGGATTCTTCTTTAGGAGCATCTTCTTCAACATATTCATCAACTGATTTTGAGGATGTAGGATCAGCAACAGCATCATTACTGGATGTTACTGTGGATCCAGAGCTAGGTTCGTCAGTTGAAGCCTCTATTACTGGATCTGTGGATTGCTGATCTGCGTTGGAGTCGAAAACCATCTGACGACTGTCCATTGCCTCACTGTCTATTTCACTATCAGACTCTGAATAATCCACAATCTTCAGTAAAGCAGACTTGTTGGAATTCAGAAGCTTGATACTGTGAGCAACGCTTCGTACAAAGCGTGTATCAGTCACAGATATGGATTGTCTGGGTTTCACCACTTTCTTGGTATCTGTCAAGGATTCTCTAGAGCCACTTTCTATTTCTTTCACATCAAAGTTTTTACTTTCAGTGATACTTTTGGATTGATGATCATTTAAATCACCATTTTTAGCTTGAACATTGGGGTCAGTATAGTCAGAGGTTCTTTGGGATTCAGGATTTAGTGGATCTTTGGAAGCTTTGGCTTTTTCTTCATCATTACTATCTCTTCCTATTCTGACTTCTTCAGGAATTCCTTTTGAGTCATTCCCAGCTTGATCCTCTTTTGAAGGTGGTAATTCTTCAACTTTGCTATCCTGTGTTGTCACAGAAATATTGCCAATACATTCTTCAGAATTCTTTGGTAGCTCCTTGGAATCGCTAGATACGGTATCAGCTTGAGTATCGAGTCTCTTTGATGAAGAATCTTCCTTTTGGGGTAACTCTTGATCCTTATCTGCAGTTTCCTGTTTGATTTCATCCTCTGAGGTATCACAAGACTTTGGTGTTGGTTGAGAGCCAGTGTCTTCACCTTCAACCTCTGTTCGGACACCAGGTATCATTTTAAGATCTGTTTCCTTTTTGGATAAATCCTCAAAAACCATAGTTAGATCTACATCCTCCTTGGGTGACTCATCAGCTTCAATATCAGGGGACAATTTTTCTTCCAGTTGGTCTTTTGATGCTGTCTCAGGGAGTTCTTCGTCGCCTTCATTTGTAAGGTTGGAATTCTCAATTGCCTTTTCTTCAGAATTCATGTTAAGTGGATCAGCTGGATCCATTTCTTGAGATTCCTTATTGTCGATATGTGAGCTGTGTTTTTCTTCTGCTCGCATTTTGTCATGACCATCACCCATGGATGTTGGAGGTTCTGCAATATGTTCTTCTTTGTTATTCTCAGCACTGACAGAAGAAAGTTGCTCAGTGGATACTGCTAGTTCAGTTCCTTCAGCAACTGTCTCGTCTCTACAGGCTTCAGAGATCTCTTCATCAAGGTTAGCACTTTTCTCAGTTGAAACTTCTTTAGGATTGGGTACGTCTTCAGTTATGGGGTTTGCTTCGCATTCTGATTGATTTTTAACTTGACTTTCTGGTTTGGAATCACTAATGTCGGCTTTAGGCAGTGTATCTCTTGAAGCTACAGTTTGTAGCACAGCATCAGAACTATTGGATGCATCTGGCTGACTCTCCATCATTTGAGTTGTGGATGATTTTCATATCTATATATTGAGGAAGATCTTTGGTCAATGCTTCAAATAATTTGCTTGAAAGCTTGTTCAACTTTTCTTCAGTGGTTACTGATGCTGGTCCTAAATCATCAGCAGCTGGGCTGATGGAGGTCTGTGTGGCATCTGATAAGAATACTCCAGGAATGGGAGAATCTGGTGATGGTTCTGATGATGATGAAGCGGTTTCTGTTTTGGATTGGATCTCGACAACTGACGATTTTGAGTCTAAGCTCAATGCAGGAATGGGAGATTCTGATTTGGAACTCTGTGGATGTGATGGAGCTGCATCTAATGATACATCAGCTGCTGGAACTTCTAAATCAGATACTGATTCAACAGCTGGAATGGACCGCTCAGTGCTGGCTGAAGTACTTGGTGACTTAGAATAAGCTTTATCATTAGAAGCTAACGTCTTTAATTTGGAATTGTCAGCAGGTATTGGTGATTCAATAGTAGCCTTGACTCCATCTTGAAACTCCAATTTGGAATCAGCATCAATGGTAAGTGACTCAGAGCTTAATTCAACACCTGGAATTGGAGACTCTGTATTTGGGGTAACTGCAGGACTGGCAGAATCCAGTTGAATCTTTTGGGTTGTCGGTTCTGATTTCGACTCCATCATTGGAACCTGTGTCTCTGTCTTAGACTTCATTTCAGGAATTTCCTCTGGCGGAACTAACTGTTGAGGTAGTTGTTCTTCAGACTTTGGATTAGTAGACATCACTGTTGGTGTTTTGGAATCTATGGCAGGAATAGGTGAGTCTGATTGGTTCTCGGTATTTTCTAATTCTGTGGAACCTGGTAAATTAATAGCAGGTATTGGAGATTCTGGTTGAGGAAGTGAGGATGGATTCATGGGCACAAGATCTTGTGATTCCGAGGAAGTGATTGCTGGTATGGGTGACTCTGGTTTTGACTCCATCCTTAAAACCGATGACTTTGAGTTTGAGGATGGTGTTTTAGATGAATCGAAAATGGTGGTTAATGGTTCTGTATTTGACGGCTCTTTACTTGTGCTACTGTCAATGAGATTGGCTTGGCTGTCAATTTTGGAATCAGCAGTCTGACTATTGGATGATCCGCTTTTGTCCTCAGATATTGGAAGCTTCTCTGAATCTGCTAATAAAGATATTTTAGCACCCTTCACTACATGTATTTCAGTGGCATTATTTTGACTAATTTCCACTTTGGTCTCTGGCATCACTTCATTTTTGGCAGTGTTTGGATAAACATTAACTGGTTGGCTTCTGTTTTCGATAATTATCAAATCAGGTGAAGATGTCTTTACTCCTTCTGTTGGAGTATCTGCTTTGACCACCATACACGTGGTTAATGAAGCTCCAACTGTTACAGGATCTCCACCTCCAGTATTGTCATCAGCATCTTCAACCTCTTCCTCGTCATCTGAATTCTTTTCGATCAAAATGATGTCATCCTCTTCATTATCCAATTTAACTATTTCGCTTGACTTTTGGGCTTTCATAATATTGCCATTACCAACAACTGCCAAGGGAGGCGATCCAGTATTTGATCCCAGCAAGCATGAAATGACTTGCGAAGGAGAAGTGTCTGCCATCATTATAACTTCTACCTCTTCTGATCTGGCTCTTGATGAAACTTCTGATATCGCTGGTGAATTAACAGATGGAGAATCAAATGTATGTTCTTCAAATGGTGAATTTACGACTGGAGAATCAAATCTACGTTCTTCAGATGGAGAATTCACAGCTGGAGAATCAAGTCTACGTTCTTCAGACAACCCTCGCTCTATAATAGTATCGTCACTGGTGGATGTACGTCCACTTTCAACTTTGCCTGGCGTCTGATCAGTCAAGTGTTCTGGGAGCTTCTGAAGGACTATTCTCAATTGTGAACTGCTCAACAGATGTTTGTGCTTTGTCAGTAGATCACTGTCGGACAATCGTCTGGATCTTCCTTTTGGTTTCTCCTTTGAAGCTTCAGTATCAAGAGCAGCAACTGATCTCCTACCTCGCTGAATTTTCTTTGGTTCTTGGATAACAGTTCCTTTATACTTCCCAATATTTTTGTATAGATGCCGATGTAGGGTTGGATCGGCTCTGTATCCCAATAAACTGGAACAACTTGATGAAGTCTGTACATTTTCATTCGTGACTTCTTCCTCCTTCGTTTCTTCTCCGATGAAGTCCATGAAGGAGGACAAGAAAGATTGGCCTTTGGCTTCCAAATTGGAACTGTGATCTGATGTTTGTGAATCATCACTGGTGGAGGGTTTATAAACCGAATCTTGGTCTGTTGTGTCTTTATCCTGACTGTCATTGGTCTCCGAGGTAGCTTCTTCTTCAGCTTCTAAATCAGACAACTTCACTTCTGTGTCACGGCTTCCCATGCTCTCTTGACTATTTTCTGTTTCCTTGTCTGATAAATCCATTTCTTTTTCTGACATATCAGGTTGAGATGATTCCTCATCGGTTTCTCTGGTTGGCTTACGAATCAAGGTAGTCCTTCTGGATCTGGTCTGTCTTCTGGTTGTCATTGGTTCTGGGCTGCAACTTCTGGAATGTCCACTTGAAGACACATCAACATTGAAATGGGGAAGAGTGTTCAGAATGTCAAAACCATTAGCATTGTTTTTAATCTTGCTAAGAGCTTGCGTATGCGCAGCACGTACATTCCGCCTCTGTGAGCGCTGATCAGAGTCTGATTTATTGTCTTTTCTGTGCTTTTTAAGTCCCACAGTCTTCTCTTTACTGGCTGGTCTGCCAAGTTTTCGACTATGATTAATTGGTGTTGGTTTTTTAAGAGGTGACAGGTGCTTCTTTACTGATTTCCTGGCTGCCATTAGGCTGAGTTTCATATCTGTTGTCTGTGGACGTACTGCACCAGTTTTACTGGATCCATCTTTTCCCAACATTTTAGAAATTTTCATTAAAATTTCAGTTTCATGATCTTTCAGATGGAAGACATATTTGGTGTAAACGTTGAACTTGACGTTGCAGAGGTGGCACTTGAAGAAGTGGCCTTTCCAACTCTTGATAATGGTATGGATCTTTAAATGTTTCACTGCAAAATGCTGAAGTTTAATAGTCATGTCTTTTAATTTTGTTGAGCACAAACAGCAGGTTGAATTCTTCTTCAATCGCGCCAGCTCAACTTCTGGGAAAATTTGGTTTTTTGAAGACTCTATTTGTGACAATTTCTTGGCTTTTTTCATGTCTTCATCACTATCAGAGGAAAAGAAGTACCTTGGTGTTCGGATTGGTCTTCTCTTTCGAAGACTTCTGTCAGATTCGCTGATGTCAGTACCAGTGCTGATGGTGGATTGAGCATCTTCAGATCCTTCTCCTTCATCATCTTGACTACTTTTATCTTTCTCTGCATCCTCATCACTTTTACCATCATGTTCCTGTTTGTCTTCTGCAGACTCCTCATCTTCTTTCGTCTCTTGATCAGTTTTGGCAGATTTCTGATCCTCAGATTCACCATTAACTTGTTCATCTTTAGAAGATTTCTGATCCTCAGCAGTTTCAGACTTTTCATCTTCAGTGACCTCTTCAGAGTCTTTAGCATCTTTATTGTCTTCGTCACTTCCAGTTTCCTTTGGAGCATCAATTTTCGAATCAACTGGACCAACCACAGAATCAAAAATTGTGGACATCATTTTTGTAAACTTTTCTGGATTCTCCAAAAGTTTTTGTTTTTCTACGTTTGGTCGTCTAATTCGTTTAGTGATGGGATTCTTCTTCAAACATGGCAACCAATGATCATGTACACCTTCCGGAGAGCAGAATGTCTGGCCACAAAGATCACATTTATAAAAGGTTTTCCCAGAGGAACTCGTCATTTCTTTAAATCTTGGTGGTGGTGGGGCTTTGGCTAACTTCGCTGCTTCTCTTTTCAATTTTAATTCTTTCTGTTTCTGCAGAACTTTTTGTGCTTGGATCTTCTTAAGCTGCTGCTCTTTTTCTTTCTTTGCCTTGATCATCTCTTTTTCTCTTTGGATTTCCATTTGCTGCTTTTCTACCAATCTCTTGACACTTTGGTATTCTTTGTTAGCTGAAGGAAGGACTGACGTGTGCTCTGATTTTTTCACCCCAAACAAGTGAGAATTATCCTTTGGGCAGTTTTTTGTGTGAAGCTGCATTTCCTTCTCTGAAATGCAGATGCTGCTACATTTGACACATTGGTAAATTGTCTTGGCATTGATTCCCCCAGATTTGCTGTCTGGTAACTTTAAGGTATCATGGATATTGGTGGGTGAATCATCTGGCTTGCAAACTCGTTGGACGTGGAATTGCAAGGATTCTAACGTCGAAAAGACAGAACTACAAATAATGCATTTAAACACCGAACCACATTTTTTGGACATCATGGACGCTTTTCCAGGCATATTGTTGGGATCTCCTTCATTGCTTTCAGCTTTAACTCCATACGCTTCGTTAATTTGATGAGAAGATGGATTCAACATGGTGAACTGCATGTTTTGCTGGGATGAACTGTCAGAATTCACTTGATATTGTTCATTGTAATCTGGAATGTGTATTCCTTGGACATCTCGTAGACTTTGGGCGGCAGGATCCAACTCCACTGGTACATATTCTTCAGCATTTGTTTGCTGAACATGTTCAGCAACATTGTTGTCACCTTGTTGGACAGCTGTGGACTCTGCATTCGTTTCTGGAATGATCAAGGAAGACATATCATCTATTCCCAAATCTTCAATATTGTCGGACAGAGCAATATGTAGTTCATCCCCAGGATTTGCATTCTTGAATAAATCGGTGATTAAAGAGGGGTCAGGTAAAGCTGATAGTGTTTCTAAAATTTCATCACTGGCGTTCAAGAGACTCTTTACAAAAATGTTTTTTTGCTCTTCAGCATATTTGTCAGAGTTGACGCTTTCTACTGTTGACTGTTGCTCTGGTGGTGGGGGTTCCACTTCATTTCCCTCTTGTTGGACTACTTCTGTTTTCACCACTCCAGGAACAAATTGCTGGCTTGATGTAACTACTACATTTCCAGATTTTGGGATTGTATTACCATAAACTGACAAACTCTGGTTTCCTAACCCTGATGAGACTGTGACTGGCTTTGAAATTTGAGAAGACTCTTGCTGAACTAACATTCTATGAAGTTGAGGAGCTGAGCTGCTTAAAGGGGAACTTTTTTGTGTGATAACTTGCTGATTTGGTGAATAAGCAATACTGCTGGCAGGTCTGGGAGCCACCTTAGGGACAAATGCAACACTCTGTGAGGGAATCTTTGGTCTCAGCAGATTTGGTTGAAGCTTCTGAAGATTTGATGATACTACATGTTGGGAAGGCTTTACAGTTATGGTCATGTCTGGATTGGAGGACACATTTTGTTGAGAATGCCGATTGATTTTGTTCAGTTCTTCTTGCAGCTGTTTAGCTGAGAGGTTTGGAGTTGGAATGGTATGCTGGGCCTGACTGGCTGTGACTTGATTCTGTAGCTGACGAAACTGCTGAGAGTCCAACTGAGGAATGGTTGGCGTTATGGAGCTCAAGTCAGACTGGACTGAAAGAACTGTGGGATTTAAAACATTTTGTTGCATTGTTCTGTATACATTCATGGTCGTCGGCATTACTGCAATGGGTTGGGAAGAATTTGTTCTAGTGTTTGCCGAAGCCACCGTAAGAAGAGTGTTCAAATCTGTTTGGACAGGGTTCAATGGAGCTGACAAAACATGCTGTTGGTATACTGGCTGATTGGAGACTACATGCTGGATGGATGTTGTAGGCAGAGCAGTAGGGGACTGTATGACAGTTTTCTGTATCATCTGTTGGGGCTGATTAAGGGTGACAATTCGAGAACCAAACGGCTGAGGACTCACATTGATCAGCTGCTGAGTGTTCCCTGGGGCTGGATGAAGCTTTGGTGCAGCTTGTATTACTTGAGATGATCCTGGACTAGTTGGACTGTTCATATTCAATCCTTGTGATTGAAGGATCTTCACTACCGCTTTCCCAGAGGCGTAACCTTGAGCTTCTGCCTTGGCCAGCAGCTGATTTTGAGAAGCTGTTACTGGTCTTTTCTTGATTATTTTACTTTTATCAGCCAGAGCCAAAGTAGCTTGATGAGCTGAAGAGCTTGATATTGGTAATCCACGCACCTTTGTGGGTTTTACGTCACCTTGATTCAAAGACTGTGTCTGCAACAACTGCTGTGCTTGTTGAAATTGCGCTGTAGTTATGACTGCTGATGGCATCTGCAGAACTCCTTGTGAGGTTGAATAGACATTGGAACCTGGATCAATAAACTGAGTTGATGTATTCGTGGTGGGCATTCTCTGAGCATCAGGTGGTTGATTAACTCTCATCAAAGGATGTGATGGATTTTTTTTCTGAGAGAGGGTGTACAGCTGATTTTTGGCCTGTTGGATTACTTCTTGAGATGTTGGTTGCTTCTGTCCCTGTGTATACTGAGCTGAAGGAATTGTGATTCTATTAACAACAGTTTGGGCTGTTTTCATGGATTGAACAGTCGACACTGAGGAGATAAGTTGCTGTGGATTCTGAGAGCGAATCTGGGTTGTTTGTACTCGCTGCTGAAACTGGCTCGAAGGCTGGACAGTTTGCTTCATTAATTGTGGTCTGGTGTTTTGATATCCTACTGATACAATCCCTTGATTTGTTCTTTGGGATACTGGATTTTGTAACTGCTGATAACCGTGGACCATTTGCCCTTTCTTCACCTGAATTGTTGAATATGTATGTCCACTGGGGGAGATTTTCTGATGAACGATTTTTTGAGGACTCGGGTTAGAAAACTGCTTTAGAGAGTCCACCGTGCTGTGAATAATTTGCTGTGGACTTTTCAAAGTTTGTTGCACATGGGGAGACTGGACTTGTTGAGGTTTCACCATCCGAACTTTAGATGCTTGCTGTCGTTGCTGGAGCTGAATTAAGTACTGTTTAGTGATTTCTTGGGGTCTGGACAGAAACCTTTGAGGTGGCTGATTCGGAGGATTAATGAAAGTTTGTCTTATGGATGTATTCGTAGGCACCTGGTTTGGATTTGTATTATGCACACGCACCATGAAATTTGGTTTCTCCGGCTCATGTTGCCTTAAAAAAGTCTGTTGAATTGTTGCAGCAATTTGCTGAGTAGTCCTTTGACGAATCGATTCAGCATCTGATTTCTTTTGGGCGAGTATCTGGCTTGCTGTAGGCAACTGATTTGCACTGTTCATAGAATAACTATTCACAATATTTCCAGAATTTTTCGCTAAATTTATGCTTTGTCCAGTTCTGGGACGAACTTTTCCATGAGCACTAGCTGGAGCTTTTCCAAGTCTTTTCTGAAGATTTTCTACAACTTGCTGAAGATTGCTTGCATAAGATTTGGTTTCTGTTGATGCTTCCACTGTCGCAACTGGGACAGGCACTGGCTTAGGGGAAGGTTTGGGTTCGACTGGTGCTGCTGCAGCCACAAAAAGTTTTTCACGTAAACTCGCTGCCAATTGTTGATGGCTTAACTGATTAGGTTGTGCTTTCTTTTTGGCCTCCGCCTCGGCCATTAGAGCGAGAATTCTCTCCCTTTCTTGAAGATATTTCGTACAAGCAGGCCCTAACTCTTTCCATGATAGTTCTGGTTTTAAATGATAGGGCCTCAACATATTCAATAGTCTTTCGACCTCATAGACAGTCGCAGGATTGATTTTGTCTTTTTCGTCCTTATTTTTTTGAGTACATACACCACGATTATATGTACAATTACCACAACATTTGGCCACTATATGTTGTCCAGTATCGACCAATAAAGCTGGATTATCTGATTTATAGAACGATTCCACTTTCGTTAAACTGGAATACGACGGATTTAACGAAAACGCAGTCACTATGCTGTATCTTGCCGTTTTTAATTTATTGTAACGAAATATATCGGCTAATTTGCAACACGTCAACGACATATCTTGCTGATGAGTTTGTATTTCTGACATTTCACCATTTTGCATACTTTTTTCCAACACACTTTTGTCAATGTTAATAGCATATATACACATATCCGTATAAAACTGTAGTAGGGAATCCCCACACTGAAATGACAAAATAATTTACAAAATATTAGATAAACAGAAAGTAAAATCCAAAGTCACAAAACTGTCTCTAATAAGATAATATCCATAAAGAAAAATTGTGATACGAGTTCACAGCTAAAATGATCATTATATTAAATTAGTGGCAGTGAAATAGCTCAGTCGGTAGCGAGTTGGATTGTCATCTACCAGGCATTTAACTGCCAACGGTTCAAATCTCCTCTAGGTAACAAAAATGGAAGTAAGTTTAAAACATTACTAACTTACCTTTTCTCTAATGAGGTCTATAATAAGTACAATCTGTTCTGTGGTCCGAGATAATTTAGCTATTGCCCACAAATTACTGATGAACTTATCCTCTTCCTCATCTACCATATACTGATGTTTGATCCATAGCTTGAATAACTCCTGTAATGCAAGAAAAAGACCTTTTCAAAAGTGTGGTACAATTACTTCTTCTTCTTCTTGGTGGATGGTGGTTGCTTTGGAAAAAAAATACTATGACCTATGCCAGTGTTTCTAATGGGAATTCACTTTAATAATAATAGTTCTGATAGATACAACTTGCCATAAGACTGGTGATATTGTGGGCAATACAGTGGGGCAATATGCCAGTCTCTTCAGTTTAGTAACCTATCCTGGTGACAATTTCGTAACCGAAACATGCATTGGCAGTACAAGAGAAGCACTGGAGTTTTTTTCTACTTACTATTGTTTCCTCATCATCCCCTTCTTTAATCCAATTCTGAACGAGAAATGTCTGCGTCAAAACTGTACAAACTTTCTGGTTTTTTGGAAGTTCCATAAATCTTTGAACAAGAGCTACACACTCTTTCAGAGATATGGTTTCAGCCTACAGAGGAAAATGAAAGAAAATGAAAGAAAGTGAAGAATGATATAAAGACCAATAAATATGAATTAGCGATATCACTCCAGAACTGAATTTGTGATATCAGCACCCCCTTGAAAATTTCTGGATTTCTAACTCAACATAATTTTTTGAGAGTAACACAGCTAATGTTATTTTCATATAATAAATTGGGAACTCTGCATCTCTTTCCAAAGATATTATCTCAACCAATGCTGGGATTGAACCCTTGACCTTCAAGTTAGCGAGCTAGCGTTTTACTCATTGAGCCACCGCAGCTGCCTGCCACAGAGAGTCAAAATAGCTTCTAAAGTAATGTTATTATTAGTATTGTCAGGTACAAACCTCTTCCTGTAGTCTATCCAAATCATGTAGTTTGTTCATCAGTGTTAACTGGATCTGTCGAATATCCAGGTCAGATTTTAACGCTGGATGCTTCAAACACCAGGTACATAGATTGAGAGCGAACTCTTCACAGTTCTGTTGCAACATCATTTCTACTCGCAATCTTAATATATCTGGATCTTCACTTGTAATGTATTCCAGTCCTACAAATGAATGAGGGTATAACCTAAAGAAGCCTTAGTGGTGTCAAGTTTTAACTCTTTTAAAACTCCAACTTAAGGCCTCTTGCATAGTGCAAAACATGAAATAATTTGCAAACATTATGGGTTCTCGGGGATCCTATATACTCGCTAGTTCTTCATAAAACATTAGCAAATATTTTTGCTCATATCTATTGCAATTTTAGTGAAACTGTCTGTAACAATTCACCAATGAATTGATAAAATACATTTCTTTCCTTTTTTTTGAAACAGGCATCTTAAATGGCCCCACTTTCACATGCCGCAAGTCTTATTCTTGATAATCTAACTTAATGTTCTAGCCATTTGATTGGTCAATCAATAATTAGGATATTAAATTCAGTTCAATTATCCAATCAGCTTACTGTTTTTCTCAAAATCTGGATATTATACAAGTTAATTTTTCATGAATAAGGCCTCAGATCAAGAATAGAATCACTGTCCATAACAAAAAAAACTATACCTGAGCCTTCTTCATCATCTTCATCATTTGACATGACCTGACCCAGGACAGGGTGACTCCAATGGGTCTCCATTAACGATAGTATCACACTGAATCGACTGGACCCTTCCCTCTCCGACACAACCTGGTGGAAAGCTGTCAGGGTGTTTCGGAAATTGTTTTTGTAAGGCTGATCTTCGTCTAGTTGTCCGAACTGCACATCCAGGACAATCTGAGCACTGACACTGAAAGAGAGGGTTGATATCAAGAATGGCTTCACAATATTAACAGAAACTCATGTATTGTTTTGTTGAACACAATGAAAAAGGGTTTAGTTTTAAGTCTTGTTTTATCTGAGCTGACACACTCTTACTTAAAGGGCCAGATGCACCATTTTGATTTGAGTCTTGAATGTATGTAAATAGTCTTCAGAAGTACTAAAAATGTACAAAAATCCCATAATTCCTTCAAAACTATAGATGTCATTTCTATGTAGCGGTGTCTCAAGAAAGGATGACTCCATCCTGTTTACTTTCAAACGTGCATATTTCTAGACACATTAACTTATTAGATTAGCTAAAAAAATCCTGTTTCTAAGACTAAGGTATGATTGTTTAAGAAAATGGCACATTTGTCCCTTTAGCTTAAGATAGAACATAATAGAGAATTGGATACCTACCCAGTAGCTCTTATTGGCCACTACCATTTCAAAGTAAATGTAACTTACTTGAATAGTTTTTGACATAATGTGAAGGTAGACTGTCCCCTCTCTAGCTTCGGGTACAGTTCTGTCACATAGCCGTATATCACCCATAATCCTATAATTTGGTTTTCATATTTCTTGATGTGCTTTTCTAGATTATCTGCAACCTGAAACACAAAAGAGAATGTCTTGATCATTAACAGGGAAAGAATTTGAATTTGACTAATGATTCAGTTATGGTTAGGTGCCAAGTTGACAATAAATAACCCCATAACTTTTGTCCACTAGGCCTACAGCCAGACCCGTTACTAGTGCCCCCCCCCTACAAAATTCGAACAAATTCTCAATTGAAGCTGAAATCAGTCTCGATCAACCACCCCATGCAAATGCGACCGCCCCTCCTTGACACATTGGGCTGGTCACGGGAATGCCTACAGGCATCTCAAAAATATCTTTCATATATTATAACGCATTTATTTTGTGTGTTTTGTAAGCTTACTTATCATAAGTTGAAACATAAAAAAGGACACCACATGACATGACTTGTCTAAGTCTGAGAGATTAATAGGTAAAGGCCAGGCTAGAGTAGAAGAAGAATAGATTTGAAGAGAGGGTCTTGGTTATTAGTAGGCTAACTGTAGAACTAAAGAGTTTAATTGACCCCTATTAATCTAATATGGGATAAGCTACATTGTCAATCAATGCTGATATAGATAAATAGAGCAGACGCCGTTGTGAATCAATGACAACTCAGTGTCTCAGTCAATCGTCCGAAGTATTATTATGTCAAAATGAACGTGTAAACTCTTCTCAGTAACAAAGCCGCAAAGCTACAACAATCGAAAAGTGCAGCTTGGAGGAATGAATTGAAATTGGTGATTTCAAAATTTCAATAATAATACCCACACGATATTTCAACGACTGGCAAATGCATTCACGATTGTTATTACTGTTGTCGGAATGTAAAGCGTGCGTGCGTGATAAATAAGAACACTGCAATGGCTATTCCAGTTGGGCTGTTGACCGAAATTTGTCTTAATTATTTCGACATTTTACCCACCTTGCACACGGTTTGGCAAAATTGTGATGTTTCTGACCAATTCTGTGATGCATCTTTTCCATATTCTTCTGATGCATTTTTCAATTCAGCCAACAAATGACTGAATTCCATGCTTTTAAATTTGGCTAATTTTGCCCGACATTTACAAATTGTCGTCCTTCTTGCTAATAACAACAACAACGCCACCTAGCTCTGGCCGACATGGCGCGTTTTGACGAGGGACATAACTCTTGTAGATTTTTCAGCTTCAAGCAGACGCTTTTCTGACGTTTTCATGAAATACTGGCCTTTGGAGCATTTCTCATGAAAAATGTCGGGTGGAATCATTGCAAAATGAAAAGTTAGTCTCTCTGGAAGTTTTAAGAGATATGACATTCTATATTTGAGGTAAATTTGACAAAATTTGAACGACCGACTTCTGTAACATAACACTGATGCACGGCAGTTTTTGTGGTTCTGAGGCAAGGTTGTCAAATTGTGCTCTTTTGAACCATTTTTAAGTCGCAATTGCTACAAATGGACTGAATTTTACCGGAAATGACTAGAATGATGTTAATAAAGGTCAATAGACAAAATTGGTGCCTTAATTCCAAAAATCTTGGGGACCAGTTCAAAATAACAATTTGATAAAATAAATATATCTTGTGGAAATTTGTGCCTTTAGGAATTGGAAATAAAAAAAATATGACCAGCAATCTTTGGGAGTAGGATTCTACCAATTCTCATTACATGCATCTTCTTCTAAAGGAAATCGCCCTTATTGGTTCGTGGGACATCGTGCCTAGCAAATTGGTTCTCGAGGATCGTTTCTGTTGGGCCTTAAGGCACAGTTGTGCCGAAACTTTTTGTTCGCGTTTTTTCTGTTTTATCCATACTCATTTACAACTGGATCTACCGAAATAGTTACAGGGTTTTTAAAATAAAAGGTTATCACACTCTCTCAAAAGAAATCGATATCTCTATCCACAATTACAATGTAGATTCAAACTGAAACATTTACAATGAGTAGAGACCTACAATTATCAAGAGAAGAGGCCATGCTTTCAGCAAAGGAAAAAAGCCCCATCTGAAATCAAAAGCCAGAATTTTATGGTGCCCTGAAAGAAAATATTTAAATGTTGTCGACGCATTTATAAGTGATATAATCGTATAATACATAATACAAAGCCTATGATACATTTTGTACAAATTATTTTGGTAATAATTTATGGGAAAAGTCATTTTTATAGTCCGACTTTCCTATTTGCTTTTTCATTAGTGGCAGTGACGAATCTATGGTTGTAGAGCTGAGTGTCGTAGGTTCGAATCCCCTTGATGTTCAAGGCTACAGTCTAGACCAGATTTGGCTGCTTTGACGCCATGAGTATAAAATATATCATTGGCTGTAGCTTTAGGCCTATATATATAATGATGTTGATAATTTATAAATACAAATGTTGGAAAAATGAAATTTCTAATCTCAGGACTTGAAAAGATGGGGCACAAAGAAATATCGAAATACTCGAAAGGAAGTTTCTAGGTCACGGCAATTACATAGCGTTTCAGATATACTACAATCTGTTACTCTGATATCATCCCTCATATAACCAATCATCTGAACACGTTGAAAAAAACTGACGTGCAGCAGAAGTTATCGTCAACCACATCTCACTCACCAAATACCTTGGCCAGTGCTTCTATAAGAGAGCATTTTCTATAACACCGATTTAATAGTCGACTATAATTTAGAAGGTCTCATCTTAGATGTTGTTGGCTTTTGCAACAGTTTTTGACATAATATCCATCGTCAGGGCTAGGCTTCTTGCATGGATGTAGGATGAGCAACTTATGTCGGCTTGGCGGTAAACGATAAGCCAAACTAGGCCTAATGTTTCTCCAAAGCATGCTATGCAAGCTGGGGCGCAAAAAATGCTCATACTTCCAGGGTTACCAAGATACTCAGGATAATTGGCCGGTAAAAAGTTTTAAAGCGACTTTCGAAAACACAACCAAGCACGAACTTTCGAATTCCAACAAAACTTTAATTTTCGTATGATAGATGAATAATGAGTTTTAAACCCCCACAATTCTCAAGTTCAATAAACAAATGGTCCGTACTGCTTGGTTTTCCTCTCTAAGCACCAAAGGCATGAACATTTCAAGGGAGATAATGTATTTAATTCTTCACAGGGCAAAATCGTCTTAAAGAGTCGAGACTTCACATGTGGAACAAGACGCCCAACCATTACTCTACCATACTCTATGGAATTGGTCGCAAACTAGCAGATCCCGATTTGGGGTCTAATGGTTTGAAACTGGAGTTTGCAGCCAATCAAATTTCTGCTTTCCTGCTCCAGTATGAGCTAATGAAGACCAGGACACTGTGCATTGTGTAATGAGGGAAATAAAACTTGACTATGCTTTAAGGGATTTCTCATAAAAGAGATGTAACAACAAACATTGTATTGTGATATTTTTTTAGAAATCAGCAAATGAAGCATACAATAAAGAATGCAGGACAAGGGCAGACAATCCTAACATTCTTGCAAAAAAAAAAATAAACCATGTCATACCACTATCATCTAAGAAATCTTGGGTATATGTAGTAACGGAATCCCAAAGATGCAAACAGACAGCATACAAAATCTGAACAATAGTCCAGAGAGACATCCATTCATGCCTTTCCCATGTGTGCACAGTATCCATATCCCAATGGTATTCCATCCATTTTTCATTATCCCATCTACTTTGCAAGTTGAGATGTTCCCACCTTCTTCTTTTTTTCCCAAGTTTCTTAAAATAATTTATTAACAATTTCCATTTTGTTGTTTCTGGAGAAAGACTCAGTTGTCTAACACTTTCTGTTATATAAAAAAAAAAACAAAATGAACGAAATTAAAAAATAGCACGTAGAGCCTCCATCTTCGATTCTGCTTCTTCTCGCTTGGTTGTGTTGGTTGCGTCTGCTTCAAGATATTGTTGTTTATTTAGTTTATTGGATATCAGCCTCTCGGCAGAAGTTATAGCAGAATTTATTAAATCTTTATACTGGCTATCCAGTTTTTGAAGTTCAGCAATCTACAATATAAAACAGATCTTATAAAAACCACAGAAATATGAAAATGATTGGCGGCCATTTTGGACTTGGCCAAAGAAAGTAACTACGAGGTACAAACCAGGCGCTTTTCAAGGGAAAAAGGTAGCCATTTTGAAGTTTGTCCATGGATATTAAGCTTTCAGAGGAAATAAGGTAGCCATTTTGAGTTTGTGCATGGATATTAACCACAAAGTTGGGACTACATACCCTAAACTAAAGTAATCTCAGAACTGTAGCATTAGATTCAAAATTGGCTAGAAATGCTTCTGACCATTTAAGGCAAAAAAAAAATTGAAATGTTCAGGGTAATTAAGGAGTTCATCCCACACCCTCAACCCCCACCTTTCAAATAAAAGTCTATGACTCAAGCTCTACATGGAAATACTTTTAAGCTTTTACCTTCTCAGCAGCATCAGAAGCTTCAGCTTTGAGCTGAGCTTGAATGGAGCTGATCTGCTGGGTGAGATTAGCATAATCTGCATTGATCTTCTTACGACTGCTTCCAAACGTGGTTGCATCTTTACTGCTTTTAAATTTATTGATGGCATCATCGTAACTCTGATAGAGGGCGCTTCGTTTATCCTGGGCGTCCTGTACTTCATTAATCAAACTAGAAATTCTCAACTTGCTTTCTTTGGCTTCATCCTACAATTAACAAAATATTGTTCATAAAATGTGTAATAGAACTACTGCTGGGGAGGACTGTAGTTGGATTAATTGAGGTGCTTGTGACATCTTTTTACTGAAAACAAATGTTCAGACATTGGTTGACTCGTTTACCCATTAAAGTTGGCTAGCCAATTGGCTTTCCTATAAATGTCTACAGAAAATCTACGCACGATCATTGCCAAGAGGGTTGGCCATTGACCAGCTGGTAGAAAGAATCCACACAAACTTGGGTTTATTTATAATGGATATTTCTTTTCGACTGTGGTCTAGATTAGAATTTTCTATCATTACCTTAGTGATGGAGAAGTCCAACCTAACATACACTATAACAATAAGAAACAAGAGATAGAAAGCTCCAACCACTAACAATGGTTCTTGTAATAACAACATCTTTTGGAATGAATAGGTAACCTGAAAATAGAGATAAAATAAAGTTTTACATCTAACAGCACTAATCTTAATTCATGAAATGAAATTGAGTTTTTAAGCCCTACTTCTCTGAACCTCATTGGAATAAAAGACAACATAGAGTAGGTACTGAATCCAAGACCTTCGGGTTAGCAAGCATTCAAATCGCTGAGACTGCACACTCCTTGAAAATTACAGGGCTAGACATTTAATGATGTTTTATATGGGATATCATCTCCACTATATTTTGCCAATTTTCACTAAGACAAGAGCCAAATTTGGCACAGAAACAGATTTAAATTTATCTTGTAACCCATTGAGTGTACTTACAGTAAAATCTTGAATATGCTGTTCTACTAAATTAGTTTTATATAGAACTATAACAGGTCTGCCGACAGTATCAAGATAAGTATGATGGAGCTCATTAGAGCCACGTTTAACTGGATATGGTGGATCTACAACTATATCTCTACAAAATAAAATTGGGAAATTAAATGAAGATCGAAATGTGCGAAATGTCCACGTATTGCAAAACTTGACAAAATGTTTAAAGTTTAAGGTAACTCAATGTCTCTTATTGACTCATGCTGCGGACACGTTTCGGATACAAAATCGTCATCAAGACATCAAATTTAATTTTTTTTCATTTTATTTGAAGTGTTCAATAAATGTCTCTTATTTGACTTGAACTCATCTCATGCTTCCTAACATCAAGACAAGGCAAGTTTCAAAAATAAGACTGAGTGTATGAGCAAAGCAAACATATTCTTGCCAAATAGGCGCTTAAAGTTAGGAATATCACCAATATTTTCTATGACAAACTTGTTGTAAAAAGCTTATGGTAAAAGAAAACTTACTTGGATCCTTCAGGAAGAATTATTCTAACAGTTACTTCATCTACTACCATATCATCATAGACATGATCAATAAGTCTCATTTTTAACCCATATTCGTTACCTACAAATAGACACGATCAATTAAGTCCCATATTCTGTAATTATAGAAATGCTTAACACCGAAGGACCTCATTATCCTAAGTACCATAGCAACAGCGCCTCCATAAAATGCTGGGCTTTATTGGAATTAACAGATGCTTTCAGTGTCTCATATACACATACAGGTTCAAAATCCTCTTTACAATCTATTTAAGTCAAAGGGGCTAGAATGATAACCATTACCTCTGTTGAACAGGTATTCATAGCTGGGTATATTGTATCCAATATAATACTGAGTTTTCCAGCCACCAAACAATGGAAATCGTGGTCGGATCTCAATCTCGACAGAATCTTCCAGTTCTCGTAAATTGCTTGTGGAAACGTTGCCAATCTCGTCTCGGTAATAGACATCACGAGCTGCAGCAGGGAACTGAGTCTAAAATAGAAATAATTTGGTTTTGAAATTTTAAAGATGAACTGATGAAGAAAACTGAATAATAAATTGAAAATCCATATCTTGGAGATTGCCGTGAGCACACAAGGAACCAGAAAAATCTCCAGTTCGTCGTTTACCATCGACAATCATATGATGATCATGTGATTGAGGTGAAAAAGAATCTGATTGGATAATGATTCTCACGATAGTCTTGTCATGTAAGTGCGATCACACAAGTCGGTGACAAAAAACGTTCGTGTCCCCAGAATTAGGCTTTCTCTACTTACTCGGAATGATTTTATGGAAGAAACACCATCGTTATTTCTCTGATAATCGAATCTTGAGAAAGGACCCTTCAAGGTGGCGCCACTGTGTCTCATATCAATATGTTCCTCGACGGCAATGTTTCCCCAGTGAGATATCTCAATAATTCTCTCAATACTGGTCACTGTCAGGAATGGACTGTTATTTTCTTCATGAACTCGTAATTCAGCCTAGAAAATAGAATCAATGATGATTTAACACTGAATTTACTCATTTGGCTCAGTGAGTAGGATACTTGCCTTCTATAATGAATATTGATGATCCAGGGTTTTTATCTTTTTGTGCTATGAATAAGAGATTTGCATACTTGTTATTCAAGGGATGGAGAAATCCAGTAAATAACCCTTGTGAAATGAAATGGACTTATACGTCTAACTTTTTAAAATCCAATTTGGTTAATTATAGACGTTAAATAACACCATGCAGATTTCTAACTGTTGAGGGATCTCAAACATGCACAGTCTGCAGCATAAGGGCCTTCAGTTTATTACTAGATGACTTTCCATGTATGCCCCTGCATCACTGGAAACTGGGTTGAAATATGTAATTACCTCTGTGAAAGGTTCTCTGGCTTCAAATGGTCCGTACTTAATAACATTATCACTGACAGAGACAGGCTTGGTACGAGTGTATGATTCAATATTTGAAGATGTAGTAGTGACACTGGTAGATTGAGTGGTAGTTTTATACGGAGAGAAGAAATACAGGTTGCCATTAAACACCACAAATTGTTTCTCAGCTTGTGTGATCTCAGCAGGGTAAGGGGTCAAAACATGGGCAAACACTGTCTCAACTTCTAATGTTGTAGTTTTTCCACTTCCCAGTGGTGAGCTCAACTCAATGCGATAAAATGATTTATCTCTGAAATTGAAAGTAAAAACAATACTAGGAATAGGCTTAAAAGTTTCACAACTGTACAATTTTCAGCTGGTGTTTTGACAGAGTAGTAAAAATCATTGTAATGCTTTAGATGCACTCAATATATAAATCTGCTTCTATATACGACTTACTTTTGATTAGCAACTGATGTTAATTTTACATCTAATTTTTTCTCTTCATCTCTTGATTTAGACTGAAAAAGAAAATAATAATTTCTAAATCTTCATGAGTGAGAAGGGGCTGACAACTTCACAAAGCAGTTCTTAGATGTAAGATGCTCGTAACTTATGAAGTTATGTGGCAGATGTTGTTATCTAAGACTGTCATGCTCACTCACCCTGAGCACCTAAAAGCCATTTTTTATTGTTTATCAACCCCTTGTGCAGAGAATAAGTGCACCCTTGGCAGAGAAATTTATCTTGGAAGGTGGAATTTATCCCAGGAGCAGATTTCAAGAAAGCAACCAACGGCAACAAGATTAGAAGTCACAAGTACTTTATTAAAAAAGAATTTCTATGTGAAATTACATGACCAGGGCCAGAGACTCAAATTCGATAGATGCCAGTTATATTTATGATAATCACTGTTGAGTTTTTGGGGGAATGATTTGAAAAAGTGGCATTTTCAGAGACAGCTCTTCAAACACCTTACAAAGAAGGTAGAAAAGGCCCATCATGCCGGCTTGGTACACGTCATTCATAAACAAAAATAAGAGAAAACATTGAAATGAACTTACAACAGCTCCAATAAATGAAAGTTTATTTTGTAATGAATTGTCTAACACAAATAAATAAGATTTCACTGATGATGAACCCTTGTTTTCGATAGTGATGGATGTCGTTATTTTTACTATATGACTGGAGATGTCGATCTTCCTTTCCACTTTGGAATTCACCAAATCGTTGTTGATGCTATCCTGATTGGCACTGCAGACAACATTTAAGACAATGGCCAAAACGCACAACCGAAAATGCGTTGCCATTTTCATTCAATAATGCAGATGAAATCGGATTAAAAAATCTCCAATGTTTACAATTTTAATGGCCGCCTCCAGTGATCGGCAGTAGCCTCGATATCATAACGCTGTGCTGGCAGGTTGTTAGCCAATAGAAATTTGACAACGTTAAAATAGTAGGGGAAAGTAGAGGCTAATCGTACACACAAAGCCTTACTTCATTTTGAATGTTTTCTCTTATTGGCCTACGAATCAATTGAAAATATCCGAATGGGTGTAGAAACCAGAATATATTATGAATTACATCCCTCTGTATACTTCGAGTAAACAAAATATCCAAGTTAAAGACAAGTCTCTAATAGGGGAAATATGGGAAGAATGTATTCAAGATTCTTAGTGTTTGACACCCAGATTTCTTCTTACTGAGTGTAAAAGAGGCTAGGTGTATAATGGGGGATTGTTTAGAGTCTTCAAATTTACAAGAAAATGTGCACCTCATTTCAACAACTCAACTAAACTAAACCTCCTTTAAAAAAAAAAGCCCAGTTTTATAGTATTGGTGTATTGTGAAGAGTCTAGATGGAAGCACTGGCCTAGATCACATAGCATTAGATAAACTTATTAATTATATGAATTTTAATGGAATTTCAAGACATCTGACTGAAATTGGAATGAGCAAATCTATGCTATCTATATCCCGATACACATAATGTTGTTTAGGTAGATAACTTCTTTAAATCCCGTTTAACAGTTTTTTGATGGGTCATCAAAAGGCTATCAAGATATTAAGATAATCCCTTAATCCGCTAATCCTACACCAAGTAGTCCTTTATTACTAATTCTATAATTGGCCAAATATCATGGGATGAAATTTTGACCCTGGGTCGAATCGTCGTGATTCCGACAAACGAATGCTCATTAAAAAAATAAAATTGTTTATCATTATTTCATTAATCTATTGTGTGATCAATCTCCAGATTAATAGGTCATTGCAAAAACACCATTTTTGATTCACATTTCATTGCTTCTGGTTACGCTTCTGTACACATCACGAACAAATAAACTGACAAGTTGACTACGCACGAACGCTAGTAGAAAGGACAATCCTGTGACGTAATATTACATTTCAACCAATAAAAGCCGAGAAGCCACGTGACTACCAGCCATTCTCTTGAACGAGCACGCCATCTTCAAGGGTAAGAAGGACATTTTTATGAAATTTTTACCGATTATTTCAATATGACCCAACAGATCGCTTAGAAATTTTTGTAGAAATTTGATCACTCATTGCTGTACGTTTTTATTGCAGGACAATGTATTCCACGTTCTTAAATTCGGCAAAAAATGGCCAGTTTGTGAATCCATTTCGGGCAACTTGTGAAGCCGGCAAAAATGAAGATGGATCTGTCAAACTTGACGGACTTGAGATAAATCCAGCAAGAAGAATCAAAGCAGCAGCTGTTGCAGGTAAGTTTTATGAAGACTTAATTGAACGTTTTTTCTGCGGTTCTGGTCCAGACATTGGCTTGACATTTTTTTTGTGTAGTTAAGGCAAGCAAGGTCAAAAGTGTAAATGGATCAGAGTTCTATTTGACTTAATCGTCTGGCACAGGTAAGCCCAATAATCTAAGGTGTAGTTAGACAAAAAGACACCTGAACAACCTTTCATATGCTCATATGGTGAACATTGCAATCTAGACAACAGAAAAATGTCTCATTTGTACATAGTGTATAATTTGGTACAGGTACAGACTAAAATGACAAGTTTGAACGCTACCATAGTATCTTGATTTGAACAGTCTGTCATTATGGTGAAAAAATACAGTTCACTAGCTTTTAGTTAGGCCTAATAACAAAATAACCTTAGCTAATGTCAATGGGTGACAATTTACTTCTGTTTGCTGTCAAAATTGTATCTCTACCTTGCATACGTTAGGAATTGTGCCAGTGGCTGTCAAAGTCTTGACCCAATTTTCCCTTGTTGCTCCTAGTCTTAACTTTTTGGAGATCTGACCAGTTCATGTTTTTCTTTCTTTGTAGATGAAACCAGCTGTGAATTTGGTTCTACGAAATATTTTGCCCTGTGTGCATTTGGTGGTGTTTTAAGTTGTGGTATTACACATACTGCCGTTGTACCCTTGGACTTGGTCAAATGCCGTATTCAAGTAGATGCTGGCAAATATAAGAATATTGTAAATGGATTTAGAGTGACGCTAGCCGAAGAAGGGTTTAGGGCTCTCGGAAAAGGATGGGCACCAACATTTATTGGTTATTCCATGCAAGGCTTGTGTAAATTTGGGTTTTATGAAGTTTTTAAGGATGTCTATTCTAAAATGTTAGGAGAGGTTTGTACTTCATTTATTATATTTCATCAAGGGAAAACATGACACCAGACTTGGACTTTGAATCAGAACTATGCAAAAAGAAGAAAAAAAATCAGTCGAAATATGCCATATCACTTAAGGCCCTTTTGCGATTGGTGACGTCATCAAACACTTGAGTTTTAGTGAATTTGCAGGATCTGATTGAACATTGGAAATTTGGAATGGTGCAATTTGATAATATCAGTGTCCCTGATACACATAATAAGGTTATTAATGTGGAATATATATTTGAAAATCTGTTTTTTTTGTGTATTCCAGGAAAATACTTTCTTATGGAGAACATCATTATATTTAGCGGCCAGTGCCTCAGCCGAGTTCTTCGCTGATATTGCACTATGTCCCATGGAGGCTATCAAAGTACGAATCCAAACACAACCAGGCTGGAGTAACACATTACGAGAAGGTTTCCCTAGAATTTTACAAGAAGAGGGCATGACTGGGTAAGATAGCTGCTTAGACTTTCTGTGTTTGTTTCCCTTTTTTCTGTGGGTTGCTTCACTCATTCAAAGCTATCGAGTTGCACTCGCTCAAGTTACCAATAATAATTGACGCAAATTCAATAGATTATGTTTGAATTTATTATTCAATCTGATATTTACACCAAGTTTTTATGTTTCATTCTATTCTGTGGGTTGCTTCACTCATTCAAAAGTATGTCACTCAAATTTAGGAGTAATAAATTCAACCAAGATCTTGCATCAGAATGTCTATCAGTTCGTTGCCCAGGGCTGGTTGGCTTTATTTATGATGCCCATTTACTAAACCTTAGGGATACTGAGGCCCCGGGGAGAATACTTAGCCTTAGGGAGAGCAGTTGATGACTGATTATACATGTTAAAGATCCCTTGACAATTAAGTCATAAAAAGTTTGAAGATGTGGCAAAATTCGCTCATTGCACACTGCCTCATAAAATTCAACTTCAGTCTTTGTTCAGGCTATGTTGTTAAAGAACTGTATTATTTTTTCACTTCTACAAAAGGCTGTTGTTCTGCAGACTTTCCCTCATTTCACACTGCATGGAATGGCTATATTCAGTAGTCCAATCTGGTGCAGAAAGGTTGGTCATAAAACTCTATTTTCATTTCAGTTTCTACAAAGGTTTAGTGCCACTATGGTGCCGACAAATCCCATACACCATGATGAAGTTTGCTTGCTTTGAACGAACAGTAGAAGCTATATACAAATTTGTGGTACCCAAACCCCGATCTGACTGCACCAAAGGGGAACAACTGGTGGTGACATTCGCAGCTGGTTATATTGGTAAGAAACCTTTCACTAATCTAGAAACGAAGTTCAATGTAAACTTTGATGCGGATCTTGCCAGATTTGGAACAGAATTAAAGGGCAAAGATTCTAATAAATTTATTGCAAATGAATTCCTATGGATACATTTAAGTAAAAAATATTCAGTAAAATATATGAAATCCATGACTAGTTGTTCTGTGGATAGTATCTGAACAGATAACTTACTATTAGAACAAATCCAAATTCAGGAAAATTTGAGTTATATCCCTTGAATCAATATTTTCATCTTGTTTTTTCAGCTGGTGTTTTCTGTGCCATCGTTTCCCATCCTGCTGATACTATTGTATCCAAATTAAACCAAGACAAGGGCAGTAACTTTATGGATATCGCTAAAAGATTAGGCTTTATGGGTAAGTGCTGGTGATATGTATATTTCTTAGGTCACATGTCTGTACTTCTGTAGCATTTCTTAACCTACAACTCGTTTTTTTGGGCTAAGACAGGGTGAACCATAGTATGTCAATGTTGCTTTCTTGGCACAATCTCCCAAATAGCATTGCTTGTTTGAGAACAGGTAAACACCTTTAAGGCAAATTTTACCTACAGATTGGCCATTAGTCTAGTGTCTCTGCGCTCGATAATCAAAATCATATTTCAAGTTCTACAAACCTTTTATTTCTTCAGGTATGTGGAAGGGATTAATGCCCAGAATTATCATGATTGGTACCTTAACAGCTCTTCAATGGTTTATCTATGATAGTGTCAAAGTCTTCTTTAGATTGCCAAGACCCCCACCACCAGAGATGCCAGAATCGCTCAAAAAGAAACTAGGCATCACTCAATAATGAGGATAGTAATTAGCTAATTAATCAACATGTTAACGAGGTGATCTGAACTCTTGATGTGTGAAGATGATGATATTTTGTGAACATTTTATAATAGATTCCGTTAAAAACTGTTAAAATTTGTCGTTACTGAAATTTATATTTATTTGGAGGAGAGTCCACTCTAAGCCACATTAACTTTGTTTTCGAGTACATCTCTGGAAATATTAGTTACCTTCAAACTTCCTGGGGGAAAGGATTTGAGCAGATCTAATAAATTTAATTTTTGGATGGATATTTTTGTTTGCTTTTATAACAGAAAATGTCCTTGTTCTGCTCTAAATGAATTTGTTGCTATCTGTGGATGTTGTTTTTTGGTTATGTTACTGACTTTTGGGAACCAATGCCATCTAAAACTAATGCTTCAACCACATTTATCAAAAGGCTATGGGTGGAATACTAATCAGTATTATGGGGGGAAAAAGGAAAAATGCAGTTTTAAGTTTGATTCCTTTCATTTCAATATTTTAAGGAGATGCCAAGCCTGATAGCAGATATTCAATTGAATTTCCCTAATTGCACACTGATGGACCATACTCTATAGCATGAGAACTTGTCATTTCTTTAAAAGCTGAACTAAATTGTATGTGGTTTGGCATTACCCTATGGCCAATATGTTACGTTAAGATATTAAGACAGTTCCAAGCTGGTTAAAAATTGTTATATATTTATTGATATTTGAAAGTCGATAGAAGAGTGAAAATAAACTCAGAACATTTTGACAAGACCTTAGTTTTTATTTTTGGTCATTGGAGAGCGTTAGAAGCCGCGGTGGCTCGGTTAGACATTGGCCTGGAGGTCCTGGGTTATATCCCGGCAAAGATCCAGATGAACTTTCAGAATTTTCAACCTGGTTTCCCTTTGTCATGATGCGGAGAAAATATGGACTGGAAAAAAGCGTCCAGTTGTTCCTATGAGAAGATAAACGGATGCCCTGTGTGCCATAGGCTATGCACGTAAAAGATCCCTCAGCAGTTGGAATTGACAAAATTTCCCTCAATGCTCACAGCATGGTGTTGCCCCAACATTGATAGCCCACTAGGTGCAGAAGAGTTGAACCTATTGCATATTAGGACTAGACAATGATTCATAATAAAAATTAACAATAAATAACAATGGTATTTCTCAATGTAAAATGAGTCTAGTGTTGCAGACTCGGCAGATTGTGAACATGCAAAAATTTAGAGAAAATAGTCTCTAAATTCACAGATTTATTGTCAGTCATCCGAATTATAACCCTTGGATTGATGATTATTACTGGATTGACAACGTTCAGATAAGTTTAAATCTTACAGTTTGCTTCTGTCAATGGACATACAGACAAGTGGACAAAGACTCATGATAAATATTATCTAAATTCACTGGTTTATTGTATAATAATGATCATAAACAATAAACTGGGTTGAAAATTATTGAGTTAATAAACTGGGAAGACTTGTGACTAAAATCGTAACCAAACCAACTAGGTGGGATTTAAAAATTGTTGACGTTTAGAACAGAAATTCACTAATATGGTTGTCTAAAACCATCACCAGATATCAGAATAACATATGAAATGTGCCACAATGATAAAACGGTACATACATATTGCTAGCATATATTTGATCTCCAAAAATAGATATAGAGAGGATCACTGTGTATCCACACAATTCAATTCCTGTAGGGTAACATGAATTCCTGTATTTATGAAACATCGCAATCCAGTTATTTGCTTTACCAGTCGATAGAGCCATCCATTACGATTTACATTCATACACCTGGTTGGTTTACAATTTAATGAAAAGGGACAAACGTCTGTCCATGTCATTAGCATTATAATGTGAGGTCATGATTTTAAAGAATTCAATTCCGCTTGTATATTTAACTTTGATTGCAGACAAACCACTCTTTGTATTTTCACTTTCAAAAGTGTTATGGATAGCCTGGATGGCAATGAGCTCTATCTGATGATAAAGCAAATAATCAGAAGGCTATATTCCTTTACGAGGAAGAGTTAAATGCATTTTAAATATATCTGTAACCTTAGGTACAGAAAAAATGTTATAATATATAATTGAACACAAAGGGCGAAATATGAAAGCCTGTTGACTGAATGGACAGCCTTGAATGCAATGATCTTAAACTAAGTGCAATGACTTATTATTACTACCAATAGCACTTTTCTAATAAAGCCTTAAAACCTCACACTTAATATATAACTTCATTAGCTTAAAAATTTGACAAAGAATAAGATATTCTGATCAAATTAAAATAAAGTTGAAGTTATTTCGTTTCATTCATTTTCTGTGGGTTGACTCACTCATTCTGAATATATTTCGAATTCAGATAAAATCCATATAACCTTTGAGAACCTGTCATGCTCTATTCATGCAATAGATATATCAGTTTGGACTTCGTATACATGCTGTTTCTAGATCTTCCTATGAGATGAGTGAAGTTGCCCACAGAAAATACACAAGACAAAATATCTACAGCTCAGCTGTAGGATTAATATATAACTTCCTACAAATAGCTAATATATATTTCGGGGGGATATTATTTAAAAATAACCGTAACAAAACCAATAACAAGTGGGACAACTGGACAAAACATTAACAATTTAATTTGCGTAACCGAATCAAGCGTGAAGGATCTATTCTTAATTTTATTGATCGCATAGCCATTGCTCGACTAAAATGACGTGGGGCCTTCGTGGTTTCAGAACTTCCTTCAAAATTGGCCTCAATTGATGATACAACGCCAAATAAAACACCTAAAACTAAAAATAAAATGATAAAAACTGTGTATTGTGTAATTGATGGATTTGGTGTTGCTTCCATTTCGCGGAGATTTGCTTTAGCAGGTTGGAATTCAGGATTAAGTTCTAAACACTGCTTAAAATGGAACGACGCCTCGTCAAAAAGTTCATAAGCTTTAAGAATTTCACCTAACGTAAAATGTTGTAACCAGGAATTTTCATTTGCGTCTTGATATTTCAACGATTCTCGCGTCAATTTAATTGCATCTTCCAAATATTGTAGGTTGAATAAAACTCGTGCCAAGTTCAGTAAAATTCCAGATTCTTGAGAAGATAATGTCAGAGCTTTCAGGAAGCATTCTATAGATAATTGTGTGTTTCCTTTGATTCTCCAGAAATTGCCAATCTGATTATAAACTTCACTGGAATCTGGTTTCTGAAAATAAAAATATCAGAAGTCTAAGGGAGTTAACAATCGTTTAATAATCATGTCAACCCTCTAAAATTTATCAATAAAGTTAACATCATACATAGATTTTGTGCTTTGAATTTCAGCTTCATAAGTTTCAAGTTTATAGGTCATATGATTTAGTTAAGGCACATTAGAAGGGTGAATTTGATCATGTGCTTTACGTCGTTTAAACTCAGCAATAGTTATTTGGTAAGAAATAAAATAGGGCGATTTCCTTGATAACTCAAGTATTTATGCATAACAAATTACAACCCAAATAGGAAAGCATTCATAATAAAGTGACCTTGCTTCTGAAAAGTTACAAACCCACCCCATTTTTAGACTTTTGTTTTTTTAGTAATTTATGTGTTAAGCTTTCAATGAACATGAAATAATCTCCTCTTCAAAAGTCATGTCACCAACCTACCTCATTTTTAGCTTTAATTAATTTTTGTTCTAAATCATTCAGATCTATTTCTGATGTTCTACGGCCCTTTTTGTGGAATATTAAAGCCACTTCAGGCTCTGGTATATGTGGATGTTTGTGGCGATTAGCAATTCCCAATAAATGATCATAATCTGTTTTATTCACTAGTTTGCCACAAGACAAAATTTTTGTTGATTTTCTATTTTTTGAGTCTTCATTTCTGAAAAAAAAAGATAGTTAAATCTGAAAATTTTGAGATTATATGATGATATTTTTACAATTACATTTGGTTAAAAACTAAAATGATATGACTATTGACATTCAAACAATCATCTTGATAAGCTTAGGCTACTGACAAGGAAATCTAATAAATACTGCAGACTGTCTATTTCAACTGTATGTTCACTAGCTTTGGGTCAAATCTCTCCCACAGCACATGACAAATATATAAAACCAAACTAAAAGCACATATTTAATTACTGATTTAGGATAGGAGAATCATAATGATTGAAATGTCATTCTTACTTGGTATTGGGACTTTTCTGGGTGCCTGTACATGGAATTTTATGAGTGGACTTCGATTCCACTCTCCAACCACCATTTTTTATAACTTTATTTGTCAAAATATTCATCAAATCCTCATCTTCAGACTCACTGGAACCGTCACTTGCTGGGACAATTTTTCCATCAACAGGACTCAATTTCCAATGGTGGTGATTTGAGCTACGCGAATTAGTATTTACAATATGTAACGATATGAGGTACAGTGTAATGTATGACATGCCCGGTGCCTCGCATGTCATCTTAAAAAACAGCTTTCAATATCTTGTATTTGACTGTCAAACGATATAAACAAAATTTTACTAATTTTTGACAGATGTGTCTGAAGAAATCAATGGCGGAAGTAAAGCGACACCTATGTTTACAAGTAAGAGTTACCACCCTTGAGCACAATTCGTAACCATTGCTTTAAACAACATACCATAACGTAACTAAAGAAACAAAGACGTTAGCTGATTTAATATTATATTAAATATGGAATTGAAAGGTTGTCAAAATTCAAAATGATATATAGAATACTGAAATATTGTATGCATTTCCATCAACTAAGAAAAAACCCCAATAAGTTTATCTTGCGGGTTTGAAAGAGCAAATATAACAGATTGCTCTGTACGTGACAGTTTCGGGCCCACAGCTAGAATTGATTGTTGTTAGGGGCGAGTAATATATCCGCAGGGGCAATGGTATTTAGGGGCATTGCCTGTAGCTACGGGTCTGTGGTCAGAGTTGCTGTAGCATACTAAGACAGAGTTGTACATACTAAGACAATTGTGTATTACAAGCCAGTAGTTTTGAGAATTCCTGCTGATCAATAATTAGACGTATTCTATCTGGCACGCCATCTTTATTCAATTCATTTGATAGTTTTTCCCTCGTTGACAATATCTATTATTTGTTTAATTGATATTTCATTAATTATGTAGAAGAGTTCAGATAAGTAATTCATTGGCTTTTGTACGGTGGTTTGTTTAGTATATGTTAAATAACCACAGACGTCTGATTGACTGAAAATTAAATTTGTGAAAATCATCCTATCAGAATTTTAGAAAACGTCTTTAGAATCCCGTTGAGTACGACGTATATAAAAAAACTACCGTGAAAGTTCTGCTATAGCTGTGTAACATTTCAATGGCAGCCATTATTTACCTATGTAAATATGGAAGTATGTCCTAATTGTCACGGAATCACGTGATTCTGGTCATTCAAATATCAAAAAACGTACGAAATGGATCCAAAATAATTATAGAATGTATAATTGGTAAGCTGATAGTCACATTGGAATTTTAAATACTTAGTTTTGTGTCAGAATTATTCCCAACAGGCAATAAAGCTAAGAGCTATATCCAGATTGCAATATTACTATCGTTTGACATACAAATGTGGAATGCCGGAAGTAAACATACTCACCCTAGAAGACACACTATTCTTTACAGAGAATGGACGTATATGTGATTTTAAAAAACAAAAACAAAGTTTTACCCGTCTTGGGCGATTGACGGACTCCTGAACTATGAGCTTCACCTCCTTTTCTTCTGATAACGATTACACAAAAATGCATGAACAAATATGGCTCAAATTTTAACTTTCAATGTATCCATCTCACATAAATATGATTTTCATAATCAGAATGTACTCTTTATCCTCAATTAAATGATATGTGACATGCTGGACAGCTTTTCAAATTATAAAACAAATCCAGTATCTTGTTAAATTCTGTAGCAAACGGTCTACCGTGAAAGTTACGCTTATTGCTCTGTAACAGATGCAGCTTCATGGAAACTGCCGTGGACTGCCGAATGATTCTTGAGTTCAGATGATTAAAAGAATTTTTAAGAGGGATATGCAACTGGTGTTAAGTCCCAAAAGGTACGAAATGCCACTGGAAAAAGACTGGTGCGACGTTCGGAGCTGTTTACAGTTCTTGTAGTGAAAACACTATTACTTTTGTTAGAATAGTTGAAGAAGAAAAAGTTATTTTGACATTGTTACAAAAACCAGTTTTGTACTTATCGACTGTTTGCTTTAGTGCCTCAAAAGCCTAATTGATACTTGATTATCAAGTGCATTAATTACCATCTGACTCAATCAATGGCGGCACCAGTTGGGGTACAGAAAGGGTGGGGGTGTCAATTAGAAAAATGATTATTTGTACTCACACCTTATTTCTTAACAAATATTAAAATATAACTTGTATACGTTGAGTCAGTCTTTCCCCTATTTGTACTCCCATCCTACTGGTTTCAGGTCCGGTATTTTATGGGGTTGATTTTAGTCGTGAATATTATGTAAATAGTCTTCAGAAGTACTAGACACTTACATAAATCACAACTCCTTTAAAAATTCTTCAAACTATTTCTATATGTGTTTTTTAAACATATCACAAAGTATCAAAATTGACAAGTCGCCATTTTAACATTCAATCGCAGATAATTCTGAACACACATGGATTTGAAGGCCCAAATTTTGACAGTGAGCTGTGGATTGTATTACTGATTGGCTTAGCTAAAATATTCCCGTTTCTGAGACTAAAGTATTATTGGTCAAAAAAAAATGCGCACTACCCCTTTAAGTACGGAGGCATTGTTTCAACTTGTATAGAGTACATGTAATTAGAAAAAGTGTGGCATATAAACATCAAGTGTTGTAATTTGATTCATAACTTGATTATTACAAATTGTTAAAGTAGCCATCCCAGAAAGAAAAAAAAAATGGGACTAAGTAGACCAAGTTAAGATTTCTTAATGATTATAAAGCCTTTATTTAAACGTTTCTTGTAATTTTCTTTGATCTCAATTGAGTATTTTCAGGTTATTTGGTTATATATATGTAACAACTGTCCGTCGAGCAACTGTCCGGTAAGTAACTGTCCTGTGAGCAACTGTCCAGTGAGCAACTGTCCAGTAAGCAACTTGTTTGTGAGTAACTGTCCAGTGAACAAGTGTCCTGTGAGCAACTGTCCAATAAGCAACTGTCCTGTGAGTAACTGTCCAGTAAGCAACTGTCCAGTGAGCAACTATCCGTTTTCTATCCACCTATAATTTGTTAAGTATGTAATTTTCTTAATCTAGGAGAAGACGATGTACGGTGTCCGGTGCCGGATTATCGATACAGTAGAAAATGTAACAAGTGGAACAACAAGTTAAGGTACGAGCCAGAACACGATTCGCTTTTACTATTTTCTACTGTATCGATAATCCCGCACCGGACATCGTCTATTTCCCAACTTTAGACTTCTAAGACTGGTAAAGAAAATAATTATCGACTTTTTCTAGGGGTCGCACTTTAACTTATTTCAAAATCGATGATTGACGATGTTGGAAGACCGAGACTATAGCTACCACAAGTAAAAATGGATCCAGACCCAAGAAAGTTATAACATTTTTGTTGAATTTTTGCGGGAGTAATGTTTTCAATGAAATTGATGAAAAAATAGAAGCAATGATAGTGAAAAGTTGAGTTTGATCCGGGCCTCATAAGAAGTTATAATATTCTTTTCAATTTTCCAAAGTTTTGAAAGTGATGAAAAAATTAGACCGTTAGTCATTCAAGGACCACCCGCGTAGTTGGAATTAGAACGCATAAAAGTTTTATATAATTTTTGTCAGTGATTGATTAAGGTTGATGGAGAAAACATATTTTATATCCGTTGTTTTGTTATTTATATATTTTATGGAAACAATCAACACAAACACGACATTTTTAATCAAAAAATCAGAATTCGACAATAAAATAATACGAAAATTTGTCTTGGAGCAAGTGAATAACACAGAAACGGTGACCACTTGCGTATATCGTTGTGTTCGCGATCTGAACTGCGTGTCGTTTTTTTATAATCAAAACCAGAAAAGATGTCAGACGAATTCAGTGGAGTTCATCACCCCAGGGGACGGGGAAGAGGAAAGTGGAACCAAATATTACAGTCTTTATGAAGGTTTGTAACAATTCTAGTTGATTTTTCCACATAAACGCATGATTCGAAGTTTAGTGGAAAAGTGTTACTCGAAACGCGTAGAAATCAGAATCAGAAATCGTCTACAATATCTCACGATGACGTCATACGTTCCGCAATATCTCACGATGACGTCATACGTTCAGCAATACCCTCACGACGACGTTACATCACTGTCATTATTGCAAATGTATAGGAATATGTTGACTGGCACTCATGGCCCCGCCCATGTAATCGTTTTGTGATTGACAACTTTGGCCCTGGCTTTTGCATGTCATATAGGCCTGTAATTGGTGAATATCCTGTACCTTTCAGAGGGTTGTCCTGTCGACTTCATCAGAAACAGGAAACTTGACTTATGCTATAAACCTTATATAGAAACATATTGTGAAGATTTTGAGATAGCCACAAACTCTTGTGTGGTTAATGGCTCCGTTTTGGTACGAGGTAAAACGACAGAGGACTATAAACATATATCAGACCAACTAAGTGCATCAACAGGTAATTTAATTAAAGGGACTGTAAAAAGATTTTTTTCAATTTGCCCCATTTCATTTTCCGGTCAGACGTTTGTTGTTATTGCAATATAAAAGTAAGAGATACGTGCATTAAAAGGTGCCAAAATAGCTCAGACCCCCAGCCTTCAATACACATAAAAAAGTTTACAAAATCTCTTTACAACCCCTTTTTATACTGGATCACCTTTATCGAGGTTAAACAGTTCAAAACTAGAGGATTGTCTACAATCAAAGCACTAATTCAAAGATATCAAGAAACAATTTGTCCCATGCATATCAACGTCTATGTTTAAAGGTAAAAGTCTAAATGGATGAACGCTTTAAGTTTTAAAAAAATTACATCAGATCTATTAGAAAAGTGTATATTGTCTTTAAGAAATAGAAAAGCAAGATAATATTTTAATAGTATTGGATTTGTGGTTCAGTTACCTGAATATTTTTTGTTGCTCAAATATTTGAATACCAATACCCTACTTTTCGAAAATAATTTTCTATGAAACAAAAGAGAACAAATCAATTAATTACACAAAATCGATCAACATGATGAATATTTAAAACCCACATGGTTTTTTAGCTAATGATCTCAATGAATACAGAATACAGTCCAAATATTCGCCTAACAATAGATAGAGCCTTATTAAAACCTTCTGATTCACTCCGTCAAAATTATTGATCCCCAATCAGCACCATCATCATCATTCAACGTAGATCATTAACAACCATGATCAACCATCAACATTATCAACCATCATCATTACCAACTATCATCATTGCCAACCATCATCATTACCAACTATCATCATTGCCAACCATCATAGTTACCAACCATCATCATTACCAACCATCATCGTTACCAACCATCATCATCACCAACCATCATCATCACCAACCATCATCATTACCAACTATCATCATTACCAACCATCATCATTACCAACCATCATCATTACCAACCATCAACATTACCAACCATCATCATTACCAACCATCATCATTACCAACTATCATCATTGCCAACCATCATAGTTACCAACCATCATCATTACCAACCATCATCGTTACTAACAATTATAGTTACCAACCATCATTGTTATCAACCATCATTGTTATCAACCACCATAGTTACCAACCATTATTGTTACTAACAATCATAGTTACCAACCATCATCGTTATCAACCATCATAGTTACCAACCATCATAATTACCAACCATCATAGTTACCAACCATCATCATTACCAACCATCATTGTTACTAACCATTATAGTTACCAACCATCATGGTTATCAACCATCATAGTTACCAACCATCATTATTACCAACCATCATCGTTACTAACAATCATCATTCAACAAATATTGATCATTCAACAAATATTGATCATCATCAACAACCATTGTCGTAACCAATCATCATCAATCGCCATCAAACATTAAGAATCGTTTCCAACAAACATTATCAACAACAATCATCAATAATCGTATTTATCTTCCTCAACATCGTTACAAATCATTACCAACATCATCGTTACCAACCATCATTGATTCTAATCAGCATCATCATTATCAATCATCATTATCAATATAGCCCTGATGTGCCTTGTTGTCACATCAGCGGTTTACATTCATTTGTCATATTTTGTAGATTATGCATCCAAGAAATTTTGGATTGACGGAAACGATGCCGAAGTGGAGGGAGTTTGGAAATTTAACAACGGAGAAAATATGACGGCGTTTTTTTGGGCGGAAGGAGAACCAGATAATGTTTCTGCCAAAGAGTTTGTGTATTTGAGGAAATCGAGTAACGGTGTATATGAAATGTCAGACACGCACCACGACTTAGATGCTTATTATATTTGTCAGTTGTAAAATTTACTGTATGTCTTTGGATTTTGTTTGATGAATATTGCAATGAATTTTCGCAAATCGGTAAACTTGTCTATTTGGAAGAAAGTCTTTGTTTGTTTATCAGCGAAGCATTTAGTTTATTCTTGCACCTAGCCCGACAAAACTATACCTTCCGGTTCCTCAGACGTGAATTACGAGCCTGGTGAAATCACATCCTTGACGAAATCACATCCGCATATCACGGGACCAAATTACATCCGTATATCAGGTGATGGAATTACATCTGTACATCACGTGACCAAATTACATCCGTATATCATGTGACTAAATCATATCAGTAAATCACACCTGAGGGACTGCTAGAGACAAATTTGTCGGTCTGACACTCTCTTTCCCTTGACGCTTATCAACATTTCTTTATCAGAATTTTATCAGGTTTAAATGGTGTTTGCGATACTGACGTCATAACTCATAATCTGTTTATGTTCACCTGGAATGACAGGATTCAAGACGAGGCCTAAAAGAGAATACTTTGAGAACAAAACTTTGATTTTAACATTTTTTATGGGAACAAAAACATACAAATATAAGCCAACAGTAAAATAATAATAAAAAGTCTTAGGATTAAAAGAATTTATGTCTATAAGAGATGTTTTTTGAAGAAGTCGCACATTTTTCTGAGTCCTTCTTCGTAATACTCGGCATTATAGTTTGGACCAGTGGTGTTGGTAAAGGCATGACCGGCACCCTTGTACGAGTGGAACTCATATGGAACATTTCCTGCTTTCAATTTGGATACGAGTTTACTTTGGTCCTCTGGTGCCGAGAAGCCTTTCTGTTCATCACAATCGCCAAAATGGCACTGTAATGGAACTTTGATGGTGCTGGGGTCGGCTAATTCAGGACTGGGAATTCCATAGAATGGGACAGCAGCACCTATTTCTGGAACAAGGGCAGCTGCGGCCATACTTAAAGCCCCTCCCATACAGAATCCTGTCACCCCAACTTTCTTACAGCCATTACTTAGAAGAAACTTAGCACAGGCTTGGATGTCTTTAATGGCGCCGGGCCAGTCCAAATTATTCATCAAGTGACCGGCATTTTCATTATCCGTAGCCACCTGACCTCGATAAAGGTCGGGACACAGGGCTGAAAATTCTCCTCTTGCGGCGATATCTGCGGCTTCGTCTTGAATCTGTTGGTTTATTCCCCACCATTCTTGTAAGATAATCACTCCAATGGTACTCGGGTTTTTCTTGTCGTGAAAATGAATGGCTGGAAGTTTTCCTTGAGCGTGTTCAGACTCGATTTCAACTTTGACACCTTCTGGTTTTGTGGCTGCCATCTTTTTTTTTGTCTTCTGAAGAAAAAGAGTGAACAATATTTATGTATGTAGTTTAATTCTTGGGTTAACAAGACAAGACAGGTGCATTGGGGGATCATTAAGATGCACAGAATGTCACGTACAAAACGATGCGACTTAAAAATGCTAACAAAGCGAACAAGAGAGCAAAAAATGGTTTGGTTACCATTGTTTATGGTTGTTTGCATTGGTTAGTTTGACCCGTACCATTAAAAATATGTAAGGGTTCACTTTAAGATACGTGAACATGTCAACGCTGAAGGTCAAGATTATTTTTAAATGTCGGAAGTTTAAATAGTGACCTGTAAAAACTCAAAATATGCGGCAAAGATGGCGGAAGTAATTAGCTACATTATGACAATCGTGAGAATATGTCACTTGTCCGATTTTTTATTTCGGCCACATTTTTCAAATTCTTGTCCACATGACCTTCAGAAAGTATTTGATGGCGTCTTGTGCACTTTCTTACAGTACTTTTTTTTCTGTTTTGAGGGAGGATAGGGCGCACTTCTAGCATAAATTATGACAGAATTTTCTTGAACACGATTTAAGAGAAGAATTTTGTCAGATCATGGATGGAGTATGTGGGAACCCTTAGAAAAACGCAAAACGAAACATTTAAGGTACTAAAATCATCAATTTTTTCACTTGAAGATACTTCAAAATACTATTATACTGGACACATTGAGAAGACCATGAAGGCCCTAATAGTATACCAACAGCACTGTGCTAGTCTTTGGACATTAACGGTCTGTCGATCGATGGTTATCGAAAATCAATCGAGGCTAATGAACAAAAAACAATCGAGGCTAATGACGGAAAAACAATCAAGGTCAATAACTCAGTCTTGACAAAAGTTCCCTATTGAACACTGCATGGCGTTAAACCAACAAGGAGCATAAGACTTAGTGTAGGACGTAGAACCCTATTTCATATCATGAAAATACGCGAATCCTATATATTGAATCGAATGGGCGAGGTCTAGTGTTCACTGTGGCGTGCGGTATGGGATTATCGAAAATGGAAGAAACGAATACACGATGTACAGGTCTAGACACGATGCAGACCCGATTTGATCCTACGTTTTTCCGACTCTAACCGCGAATCGACGAGGTACGGTGTCCATGGACGTGTACGATGCAGGATAATCGATACAGTAGAAAATAAAGGAAACGACTAGGTCTACATTAGGTACAAGCCCGGACACAGTGCAGATACGATTCGCTACTTTTCGATAATGCCGAAACGTACCCTACAGTCTAATCGTACATTAACACAAATTCATTGTAGTCACAAATGAATACTGTAGCATACAAAAATCGAAGCCGAATGTTGGCCTAAAGATGACCCGTTACTGTCTACATCTGTCCCTTAACTCTTGTAAATATCCAATTCTTTGCTCAACTGCCCTGTTGTATAAAAAAGTCAATTGCTAATTCGTTGTTTAAATCCCAAATTTCAAACAAAATGTCACTATATTCGTACTTACCTGTTCGAAAATAGCACGCGCTGTTACTATTCTATATACCACTACGTTATACCTGCGTATATTTTTTTAAACTATGAGCAGACGTGAACAAAGCCCGCGGTTTTATACCTCTCATGGTCAGCAGACGTATAACCCGGATGCTTATGGTCCATGAGTAGGTTTGTAATGATTAGAACGTATCCGGTTTTCTCGGAAAATCAGTTTTACTAACAAGAATGTTATTTCCATACTTTTATTTCCCGGGTAAAATTCCACGAAAGCTGGATAATAGTCATCGAATATACTGTTTATACTGTACTGCATGTATATTATATATATTATAGAATATGCTATATAAAAGAAATAAGCATTTGGCCCGTAACTACAGGAGGTGGGGGGGGGGGGGGGCGAAGAATCTTAAAGGGACTGTAAGAGGTTCTCTAAATTATGTATGTGTATCGGTGACACTGATAGCATCGATTTCCATTATTCAAATTTTCATTCAGACGTCTGTGCTTCTCGCAATTCCATTGAAACTAAGTGTTTTATGACGTCACTATCGCCAATGTTGCTAATAATATCCAAGGGCCCTAAAAATCCCTTTCATCCTCGGCTCTGAAAGTCGGACAAGGAACTATTGTGTTTCGTGGAAATAAGGTTTGATTCTCTCAAACTTACAGACCTAGAATGGAACAAACGCTTCACTGAGAATGAAAATTTGGAAAGATTGGTTTGTTGTTCTAAGGGTTCAATACTAGAAATACCTCTAATATTTCATTGAATAAACAATTACCGTTTATTTGACTCAAGTCAATACAAAATATAACACGCCTACACTTCCTCCTTCAGAAATAGAAATAACTCATTGGAAATAACCGAGCATGTCCGGAACAATTAGTGGATTTGCCATGATATTGCTATTCTCTGTAAATACCAAGCTTATATCTTAATATTTACAGAGAAACCGTTATGTTGGATGGGAAAGGGGGTTACTAAGAATTATAGACCTAATTTTCTTATGAAATACGGTATGGTGATTTATTACTGATGAATCGTTATTTTTTATTGAGCTATTTCGGGGCCGTTGAGACCTCTAACCTCTTTTTTGATATGACACAGTCTTAGGGAATTTACGGAATTTTCATCAATGTATATCGTTTGGTAGACGACGATCACCTGAAATGATTTTTCTAAATCCACGTCCAGTTCTTTCGGGTGTCTCACTCTTGCCATAATAAATGTTCAGTAGCCTAGTTTGTAAATTGGGTTAAACTGTGGTGGGTCAATGCTTTCGAACGCCGACAATGTGCAACTATTTACTTGATTTAGTCAGCTATAACATCCCGGTCGGGTATGGAGATAATACACTTCACCCACCTTAAAATCAACGACCGCATCGAAGGGCTTGTGAAAGGACATACGTAAACGTTTTAAATGACTAAGTAAAAAAATAACAGCCGTTTTGACCCGGAAATTAGATGTCCAAGTGGACACGAATATCTTTTTAAATAGAAATCGGAAGTGACGTAGAGTGACACAGCGATCTTAAGAAAGATGATATATGTTATTATAATAAATATCCTATCTCCGATCTCCGAGGCGTTAATATTCTGTCAGTCACAGTGGTGTTTCTACGGGATAAAGAGGGTTAAGGGTGAGGAGTAGGGATGGAAGAGCTCCATGAATTCACACTATCCAGGATTTGCCCCTTTCTCCCAAAAGCCTGTCAGTTCGAACTTGACCGTTATGTGGTAATCCAAATTCCACCAAATGATTCTTATGAACGACAATCAACCCCTGCAGCTAGCATGTCTACCAGGTGGAGACTGGGTTAAAATTCCGAATGTTCTATCTCAACCTATCCCTAGATTGAATCTTTCCCTGGTGGGTGGTAGGATGGCGGTGGTTCAGTAGTACTTGTCCGCTTACCCGAAGGTCCAGGGTTAAATCCCGACATATGTTGAGATAATACCTTTTGTCGACCGTCTTCATTGGCCAAATCAGGTCGAGAAAAGTATGACGTGTCATTTTTCTGAACCATTATCTTCAGTCGGACGTAAAACTCCATAGATCTCAGTTCCTAGTATGGGAGACATTCGATTTCTTATATCAGTAAAATCGAACTAGCCGAGCTAGAGGATCAAATGTTAATGAGAAAATAAGCCAGCTATCAGAAGGAATGTTTATTATTCATTGAATATTGATTAGCGACTGTTACTGTCTCCGATCTGACACAAATTATTCCAGCAGTCAAATTTCAGTTGCTCATTACAATAACAAGAAAACAGTACAGGAGCTAATTATGCTAATCAATGTTTAGATAAACATACAGATAGCCCAATATTTGTCGTATTAGGTATGCTTAAAGCGGCCAACCCTGTACTGCCCTCTTCATATCTATGGTGGCGATACCAAAGTGGCTGACGGACTGGTATCACACGGGATATAAAGCAACTATCCCCCGATAATTTCGCTTACCAATTCTAGATAAAAGCCACAGATACCACAATAGTGGTTATATCACTGCTAAAAAAACGAATAGAGGAGCTAATCCTGCTGATAGTGATAAATCAACTATTCCTAAAGAAGCTTATCGGCTTGCGTGGCGTTTAAATGTTGATTAACTGTTGCCCCCACCATTCTTGTCAACCAATCACATACCTGAGACCTAATCGCTTTAATACTTTGGAGAAGTGCCAATGGATTTAATGAAGAAGATTCGATTTATTGGAATTCTGTAAAGAATCAGATTCTCCTTTTATTGGCCACTAGTCAGACGGAACGGAAACACGGACTTGTAGCGGAATATTCAGAACGGAACGGAATAGGCGACCCGAAGCAGTGTTTCGGGACGCAACCGAAAAACGACGCATACAAGATTTCCAAGACGGATTAGTATAAGCGTCTTGGAGTTTGTCCGGATTTGTAGCAAACAGAGTTGCAGGACGGAACGGACTAACGGACTTGCAGCAACAACTTACAGCCAAACTTCCACAAGATTTTACGATAGCCAGATTTAAAATGGATTTTCTAACTATTCCAGGGATATTATTCTACTGTTTGTTTTATATTTCGGCTGTTTTTTGTCAGAATAACCACACAAGTAAGTTTGTTCATTATTTTATGGCTAATCAACTTCCATATTGCTTTACAGAATGACATTTCAACTTTCAGTTCCATCGCACACTGCTTGGCGTTGTCTACCATAGCGTATCAGAAAAGAAAAGAAAAGAAATCTTATCAAATGCATTAGTAACTTAAAGAACAGCAAGACGTAAAACTTCATTAAATTTCCTTTCAGTATATGTGGGTGTGACTAAAAGATGCCCGAGGGTTCTAGTAGACGTGGACCTGTACGACAATCTGTACCTAAAGTCAACCGACATAGACCACTCTGATTTCAGACGCCATGAAGAATGCTCGGTCTCTGTAATAACTGGTATGGTCGACCATGGTCTCTGTATCTCTGTCATGGACGTAGCGCTGTCCAAGGATGTCGAGATACTCTTTCAGACCAACACTTATGAACCTGATAAGGTAAGAGGCTGGAGGGGACGTAGAATACTTTGGGGTTGTTCAGGGCTGTATCTAAAAAAACGCAGGTATGAGAGGCGAGGCCTCAAGAAAATTCATGAAGTATCCATTGACCATTCAGAGGCATTTCCCAATTCAAAGCAAAAACAGTAGCCCCGGGACGTAAAACTTCATCTAATTTCCGTTTCAGAAAATCGACAACCGCCATGCTAGAACTGGTGAATGGTGTACATCAGAATCATTGGTGACAATTTCAGTCAGAGTCAAGTTCACGGAACAGTCCGCTCCTGACGGCCCGTCTTTGAAATTCTCGATGAAGGTCCAGGCAGTGCCTATATCACATATAAGACGAATATGTAAGTACTCTACTGCTACTACGGGCTATAGGGACGTAAAGCTATGTCTCAATTTCAGGAATACAACTGAAAACTGGTCTTTTGGGGCATGTCTACAGTGTGTTCGCCAGTTACCAGAATGTCAGTGTGTCAAGGTCTATTTAATACAGCGATTCTAAAAGATGGCACCAGAAGCTAGGGGTCGTTTGAAATCCTATTGGTCTCCTGAGCAGTACTGCCATGCAGTGCATCAATTATTTAATTTAATTTATTTACATTATTTAATTGTAGTCCGAACAATAATTGTATTACTGCCCTTGTTTTTTTTTCAGATTACATGGATTCCAAGCTAAGTTGTGATGTTCAACATAAGTTAGGCTCTGGAGAAAAAGTGATGGTATTTTCCCATCGTCGACCCCACATTTCCAAAGAACTTCCGGGCGTCTGTGACGTCACGTTCCTCTCTACCGCCTCCGACGAATATGAAGAAATTTGCTTACGGTTTGTGAAGCCGATTAGGGATTGTGACATGAGTGTGGTGGTTACGAATCTTCTTCAGCCACACTGGAACCATAATGAGGTACAAATTAGAGGACTTTATGTACAGTTGATCGCCAGTGGCGAAAAACCGGGCATTTGGGAATTTAAGAAATCAATGATTACAAATTTAAGTAAGGGAGGGGGTCTCTGCATATTAGATCCCTCGACAGTCGGAAATTAGGAAAGGGTACGCTTGCGGCAGGTATCTTTAAGATATTCTTACTCTTCCAGAACACCTAATGATACTTAGCAATGATTTTTCTCAATTCGGAATTCCTTTCATAAAGTTCATTGTCTTTTTCAGACTTTTAATTGTATGAGTGAGGTGACAGAAAACGATGAATTCTGCTCGGAGAACAAAGAACTTCATCTCCGACTGACACGATCCCATTTCACCAACTCCGATTTCGCCATTGCTGTTGAGAGCAAGAGACACACTTGTAGGTATACTGAGAGGAGGGGTGGTTTTTTGGTTTGGGTTGTGCCTTTTGTTGTTCCAAGTCAAGAAGGCCCTGAAGTTATCATGGTCAAAATTCAAAGAAAAGCAGCGTGTTTTTTTGATGCACATTGGAAAGTTGAAGCATTAGTTATTGTTGAATTTTAGTGAAACCTTGCGTCGGAGTCGACTTTTAAAGTAATACAGATTTTGAATTTGAGGTGAAACGCAGCTTCGTCAGCTGGGCGACTATAACGAATCTATTGACAGATTGGTTTTTCGATCATTCATTCATTCATGCGCTCATTCGTGAATGCGGTCATTCATTCATCCATTCATTCATTCATTCATTCCAGTTTGGAAGTATGTAGCAGAAGAAAAGAGAGAAATGATAGGCGTAGACATAGTCAGGACCATCATCTATATGGTGTCTATTATCAACGCTACGTTAGCCGTAACAGTCGCTGTGGTTTCATTCTTACACCGTAATCCACTGTCTTCCATCAGTCAGTGGACTGTACACAGCGTCTTCTACTTCCCCAAATCGTGCCCTGAAACCATCTTGAACACCAACATCCCAAATGGTAAGCATCGGGGGATAAGTTGAGGCCCCGTATTCCAGGGTACTTCTAATACTGTTTCTAGGATACCCTAAGATCATCTGGAGAAAAGGAGGAATTCGGGATAACTCATCGGAAGTTGAATTATATACCTTGCAAGGACAGTGACGAAACAATGTATGCTTTGGAGGCAGCCCCGTCGTTTGGGTGGGGTCCGTGTGTGACGATTTATTGATTCATTTTACAAATTACAGTGTCTCTGTACAAAACTAAAAAGATATAGACTTAGACTTTTTGGTACCTCAAAATTGTCAGAAACTAGTTCTCTAGACCTCCAATTCTTAATTCTGAGCACAAAATCTGAGCCCCAGCACCAATTCATTCATGGTGACGGGGCTGTTTGGAGGACTGGCATTGAGGAAAGACTCTGCTTAGCCATAAGGTGTCCCATCTTGAATATCGGATGGAGTAAAGTGAGCAATGAGGAAACTCAGTCGGGGTTGAATTATTTACCAAGCAGAGACAGTGGGGAAAGAGTTGCATTGACGTAAAACTTTTTATTAAAATCTTATATCGTTTCAGACCAAGACCATATTCCAGATTCGTGTTATGTTCCTGAGAAAATTCAATCGGAGCAACCTGTTATTTAAAACTGCCGTCTGGAACTACTCCCCTTTTGTAGGACTACTTTCGTTTTATTACTGTGGTTCCTGGCCGTATTTGAGGAATTGGATGGTTCTTCTTTTTTTCATGTAAATATACATACTGCTGTGATTTTATTCTTAAACGTTATGACTTTTGATCTTATTCTTTAATTCTGTCCAATTTCTCGATTAATGATTGAATACGTAATGGCTGCGTTGGCCTTCCACAATTACGTTTTCCCTATCATTATGGGTTGGAAATATTACGTGCATATCTTCAATTACTCTCACATACAGTTTGCATTTTGAAATTTTTAAATGCTCAGAAGATACCGCAAAATCGAGAGTAACGGCGGAGCTCACCATATAAATCTATTATATACGGAAGCCCAACGCGGACATTATATAGAATTATAACTTATAAGTTACATGCTTAATAACGCTGCTACGTATCGTCTTGTATTGTAATTATGCAATGTATGTAAAGTTTTATACGTTTTTGTAATCGACATAATAAAATTAGGCAATCACAATTTCAGTTCCTCAGGGATCCATAAATTTATTTATTAAAAGGAAACAAATTGGGTACAAATTAAATACAATATGGCTTTTCAGATAGATAATGGTTTGAAAAATATTGACATCCCTTTCGAAGAAGACATGGGTTTTTCAGTCACGGATCTCCTTTCAAGTTCATTATTGAAAAATCGTGTCCACTTAAATTATTATTATTCAATTACCAACACAACAAAAAGAATCATAACGAAATTATGCCAGCTGACAGAGGACCTGGCCATGGCAGTGCTAATTTCAATATCGCCACCTAAACGAATGGTCTTATTGTGCGACAGCAAAAAACAATTGGCCATCGAACACATTAATATATCCGGAGAGCCAGTACAGATACCTAATTCTCCCTTTAAATCAAAAATTTCCTTTCGGCTTTCCAAATAATCTACGTAGGAGATGAAGACGTTGATATCTGGAATCCATTTCCACACCAAGTTGTAGCGCAATACGATCCTTACGTTTCCGGACATTAGCAACGGAGCGGAATCCAAGGTGTAATTCTGAATCGTTAAATTCATCCCTTTCAGAAAGTCTTCAGTGACCACTAAAATGTCATTGATAAATTTTTCGAAATTCGGATCGGCCGCTTGTTCCTTCGTTAATAAAAAATTCAACAAAAAGCACTCTGAATATTCGATCTTCTTTCTAACGCACTCGCCGTTAACGAATTCGTAAGAGTCCTTGCAGTCCATTATGTGACAACCTGTTGGTACGTCATCCACAATACTGTTACACTTGATCTTCGACCATGGAAAGAGGGCCGTCTTTTCTATGGTGGTTACAATGATGCTGTCGGGCGATTCCAGAGACATCAGAATTTTGAACAGATGAGAGTTACTTGTTCTGAAATACTCGTTACCCAGGAAGGAACAATGAGAAACATTTTTGAGAAAACGGGAATTACAATCCGCACAAAATGCGTTATTGTACAGTTCCAGATTCGTGCTGCCTTGATACTGAAGTTTAAAAGGATGCCGAGCATAGTCACAAAGTTTCTGTTCTTTGATTGGTGTATTCTTCGGGCACCTGCTGATCGCCCCAGGAACACACTGTCGAGTCAGATACTTGGACGTAAATTCCCACGAGTGCGTTTGCGTAATTTGATTACGGAACAGCATGCTGAGATCGAAAGACTTTGCGGAACGTTTGCCTCGTCTGTCCATTCCAACGGCGATCTTCCACTTCTCTACTGGTTCGTTCACATCAAAACATTGCATGCAAAAAATATTCTTAAAATGAAGTCCAGTGTGGATTACGGACAGCGGTTCTGCTCCCGCCTCCCTGCATCTTTGCGACAGGGTGACGTTTGCCGCTTCTGGACAACCGGAAATTACGTCATAACCGACTTTCAAAGAGATACAATCTATAGGAACTCCAATGAACTTGCCATAACGATCTAAGCTACGTTTACTTTCATTCAGACAATTCTGTTCGTAGTCGTTGCAGCAAGAGTGGTAAATGTAGCAAAATTCGTCGCAGGAGCAAAAAAAACTTCGAAACATACCGCACGAGTTGAAGCAAGAGTTACCTTCGAAGTGAAGAACACATTCCAAAGGCTCGACATCTGCTTCCAATGCCGTTCCATTAACACTGAAATTGTCAGGAACTTTTTTCCAACCATTTAACTCGGCTAGTCGATCCCATCCTTGGAATTCACTCGCCAATTCCCGTAGATTCCCGAACGACTCCGGAGGATGCGGAAATTTGCTTAAATCAGAGGACCATTTAATGATTTTCGAATTAGACGGTTTTATGATCAGAAATGTCAGAAAGAACTGAAGCAGATTCGTAAAACATGGTGTCTCCATTGCCGAGTTTCTTGGCAAGTAACTAACTACTAAAACAACCATACGAGGTGATTCATATTATCATATCTGGTCCTCACATATTCATTTGACTAATTTTGTTTAGAATTTATTTTTCCTTTCTAAGCCTTTATTTGACATTTTTTATTTAGAATTAGTGGTTTTGCATTCCCTTTGTATCGTTTTTGTTGGGTCATATAATTTAATCTGATCTTCCATTCTTCACCTTTCGTGAGTTCACATTTCTTTTGTATCTTTTTTTCATCCTTGCCTTGAAATTGGTATAGAATATCTAATTTAATTTACTTGTGGTTTTGTTTCAGAACTTGATAGCAAGGGGAGATAAGTCTATAGGCGAAAGGAAGCTATAAGGTTATACGGGTTGAATCCGACACTTTGTCGCACTAGCCGAATTTTCCTTACTTTGAGACTCAAACCCACGGCACCTAATCGCCTTGCAGACGACAACCCAGCTCACTATCGGCTGAGTTATCTCACTGCCGCGCATGGATCAGATTATTGGGTATACTAGCAAAACCGCCCCTCCCTCCCTTTAGTGCCGGGGGATAACGGTGAGGGGATACTGTGGGGAAGGGTGTCCTAACGTTATAACATACGCTGTAAAATCATACATTTTCGAGGAAGTAAATTCGTGGATTAGGATATAACGTTATCAAATTTAATTTTCGATTTTTTTACAATTTCGTCTTTCTTTGCGAACGCAGCTGGATTGTCTCCTATTAGATTTTTTAATTTCAATACAAAATCTCAAATACTTTCACATCAGGATTCTCATTAGCAGTTTTTGTACTTTCAGTTTTCCACCAGATATGTTTCTGTTGTCAAATGTTTCTTATGCAGATTCTAAATGAAATCGAGTTTTACGTCTTTCTGCAACAATTGGACGGAATAATAGACGGTATATACGGATTTTAAAGATATCGGAAACATCTTCAGAAGATTTTCATGACGTAACTCCTTCCAATTTACAAATCGTAGCTGTAGACCCCACGTACGGCGCGACATTTCAATCCCAAGCACTGCGCGATATTCCAATTCCAAGCATTGCGCGATATTCCTGTCTCAAGCATGGCTCTAAATTCAATCCCATACAAGGCGCAATATTCGAGTCCAAACACGTCGAGATATGCCATTACATTCACTATGACAGCCATATACGGCGCGATATTCTTACATATAATAGGAAGACATTGGCTAATATTTTCTTTATTTTACAGATGTCAGTATGTACATAATTTACAAATCACCTTTTATTTACATATTTTGCTATAGCGGGGTTCTGTGCACATTTCTCGTAATGTTTGCCCCAATAAATATGAAAAAATATAAAATAATATTGTTGTGTCGCTCAGATATGTGACGTCACAGTTGAGATGGTATTGGACGACGATGCATAAAGTTTTTTAAATTTCCGTTTGGCTATGGACGTTTTTATTCGTTTGAACAATCCTTTGTATAAATAAAAAACCCGTCTTTTAAAGATAAAAGCGAAAAAGATGAACAATCCCTGTCCACAATTGAACACTGTGAAAAGAATACTTAAAATCCGTAGGGCCATACACACAGTCTGATCAGGCTTGGTAAAAATAGAGCTTATAATGGACGACGCCAGCCCAAAAATCCACGTGAAGCCCATGACCGTAGACATGCGCACATACAACATAACGTCACTCTTTCCGGTCATGTGACTAAATGTTCGCCTCGTTGTATGATGAGCCAGTTTGGCTGTAGCTTGGATGCAAATAATAGTTCGTATAAAGAACACAGTGTTGATCACAAAAATAACCATGATGGGCAACCCGAACGTTATCAGAGCAGCAACCGGACGAGTAATCCAACACCCTGAATAGTGATTCACGCCATAAGTCTCGTTCGTATCATTACTGTACACTTCCGTTACATTGTCATTTCCGGTCGCCATATCCATGTTTTGTCCGTAACCAATCTTAAACGATCCGAACACATTTCCATATTCGATAAATACACAGAGCGCCACGATGATGGCGGGTGAACCCCAAGCATACATTGCATATCGTGGTAAAAACTTTTTCGTTCCTCTAATCCGCGTCAAGATGCATTTGTTCGCAAATGTTTTGTAAACGTCGTACGACATAACGTTCATCCAAAAGAAGGACGCAAGAAAGAAATAGTGTACGGATATGGCGACCAATGAGCAGACCCAAGGTATAGCAGACGACTCTCCCTCAATAAACATGGTTTCTCCAATCAGCAAGGCCAAGGTGAGGTTCATCGTGTTGATACCTGGAAGATTCCTCAATGATTTGAACAACCAATACGTAACCAGAACGGAACACAAGGCGACTACTGACAACCTACCAATTATAGCCGTTATGTATCCCTCAGCCTGTGTGAAATCCCTGAAACCATCGTGACAGCTCTGAATAAAACGATGATGGCGTCGACGAAGTTCTTCATTTTTGTAATATGCATCCGGTACGCATATTTCCAAGTCTCCGCGAAGCTCATCTAGAACGGAATATTGGGTCATGTTGTACGTTTCCTCGTTAAACAAAATGGACTTATTTTTGAATAGTTTGTACTCCTCGGGAGAAATTTTAATCTGAGCGCAATTCCGGTTAACAATCCGTGGGTTGATGCAGACAAAAACGTAACCGGCAACTCCAGTGAGATTGGATTTGAAGCCTAGATTACCCTCTACAAGAAGGGTCAAATCGTATTCGCCGGGTGCGTACAGGGCGTTGCTTGAAGGAATGTACACACGCGTCACAGGCGAACTTCCGTCAGCTTTTATGTCTTTTACGATCTCGAAATCGTTGTTGAAAAACATGTCCATGACTCCAAATTTACAGAATGTATTCTTCCGCTCAGGGTCCTTTTTGTCCACGTGGACAATATTAAACGTTGTACCGTTCATGTCAAATTTGAACGAGTTCTTCTCCCTCAGAGCGTTCATTCTAGAAATGATGTCCGCCACCGATTCCTTGGACTTGTCTACGTGCGATGGTAACAGAATAAAACTCAGCTGCAGTATCTGGGGATTTAGGATCACATGATCTTTGCGGACGATTTCCGCAACTGTAGTCGTTCCCGTTGCCGTACCCGTAACGTTGACATCGTTTGTCACAATATTAGACTCTGATGTGGACTCATTTTGCTGATCCGACATTGAGGGAGAATCGAGAAAGACTTCGTCTGCGGCAATATTAAAGTCTCCGACGTCGACTTTCTGGTTCTGCTTTTCGAATTCATCTTTTGGCATCGTTTCGACTCGAATGTTCTGTCCCGAGAATTGCGACTGGTTCAGGAAATGTATGCTGAAATTTTGAATCCGTTCAGAATTGATATTGAGCAAATCAGCCAACTTTTTAATGATGATGGGCTTGAATTCGATAGCATACAAGACGAAACCCAGATCGTCGTAGGTGACGTTGACTTCGAGCGCCACCATTGCGACTCTATTGTTGTTGGTCAAAGAATCGACATCTTTAATATTCTGAATATCCGTATCGTTGTAGATAATGGCGCTGCCGTCCTTGACACACGTTTCGTCATCCATCAAACTATATCCAGACGAACAACTAACTCTTCTGCACTTATTTTGATCCGGATCGAAAATTTCGTTTTCATGACATCTTGAATGACTTTTCGATTCGGTTATTTCGTCGTTAGTGCTAAACATAACGTGCGTTTTGCCATCAAATCCGAAATTCATGAGCAAGCTGAATGAGATGGGGTACATATCAGTTTCTGGTTTTCCATGGCGCCATTTTGCCGAGCTGTCTCTTTTGGCGCGCATGCTGCACTCCTCTATGGGTTTGTCGTATGGCGGGCTAATATGAACGTCGCAGGTGCTTGTATTTTGGTAGTCCTCTAAAACTTTCACAGTTGAAAAATCCGTCTGGAAAAGCAAGCTGGTTGGTGCCTCGCACAGAAAGTTTATATTCCAATGTTTTGGCTTGCTGGCATTGTTGCATATTGCGCAGTAGCGGTTTTTATATACAATTCCTTCTTCCGATTGAACCGGAAGTACCTCCAGATCGTAACCATTGGGGTTGTGCAGATTGGTCGTTCTTGACGTACACAGTTCTCGAAGTTTGATATTTTTGAAATTCTTTGGACACGAATGCACACTAACAATTCCGGTATATTTAAATCCAAAAACTCGTTGACAATCACTCCCTACTGCGTCATCTAAATACGGATCAATTGGTGCGTCATCAAAGTTATCGTCTGCCGCAATATCTACTTTACGATCGGAGTGAGTGCTGTTTTTAAAGGAAACCAATTTCTTTATACCTCCAGCTGTCACGTCCTTGGTCTTTTGAGCTTGGATTTTCTTTGCCAAAAACGCCTTCAGGACGCTGGAGTTAAATTTGTTATGAAGAACCACCATTCCAGCAACGTCTGCGCTCCTTTCCGTCTTTGTTTTCGGGTCATCTTGGGGTGTAGGTTCGTCTTCGTGGTTCACCTTCTCCACTAACGGAAAAGCAGAAGCAACGAATAGTACGGCTATGTGTAGGTACATAGTTTTCCTCGACATTTAAACTGAGCGGCAATGTACCATTTTGAAAAAAAACGTCCGTTTATTTTGATGTCGTATTATACAATGTTTTGGTTTTTTAGTCTCTTATCTGTGATCTAAATTAAACAAATTATAAGTGTGTGAAGTCACCAGATGGTTGATTAAACGATAGGTTTGTAATATCAAAAGGCAACTGTATGACAAGTTAGATTTGAATCTATTAGCTAGAAAAGAGAGTAGTTGCGAAACAAACGATAACAAACTCTTCAAGTCGAGTGGCGTTGATAATATTTTATCGTAAACGTGGTCTGAACATATCCGGTCTTAATGGATCCGCTGAATTTAATAAAAAGCTGAACCAAAATAACCTAATCGTTAAATACAGGAAGAAATGGAATGGAGTTTTACTTCCTACTTTTGTACATGTTTTAGACATGAAGACCACAGATGTCATGCACTGAAGGGCTGCGAAGGAATACGAAAAATTGCCCCCATACCCCTGAAGAATTCTGACAACAGACCAATTCCATAACTTCAACTAAACACCATCCACCATTGCCCCTCTGGTTATATTACTTGCCTATCCGAACAACCAAGTCTGGCTACGGGCCTGTCACCGCAAAGGGTGCGATAAGGGGGTACTTCCGGTACACGTTAGACCTATGTTTTTGTGGAGTAGAATACGAAAAATGCGAAAACCAACTGAGATAATAATGGAGCTTTATCAGCTGCTTAATCAAACCATTGAACGATCAAATCCCTTTAAAAAAAATAAATGTTTTAAATTCAGGTCACGATGTCATCTGTTCGACATTTAGTAGGATCAGCTGATAGTCACTGGTTATATTAGTCTTATCTGTATTTTCATTGTTGTATGTCACAGTCTGCAATAATAACAAATAGGATATGTGGACACTCCAAATTACAAATTCAGCAACACGGGCCATATATTTGGAACACAGAAAACTGACAATTGCTTTTGTTACAAGAAGAATCTGTTTATTGGATCCATATCGGCAATGTCAAGCAATAACAATAACAGTAATAGCAATAGCTTCCCTTGTGCATGTATACATTCTGAGACTAAATAACCATTTTGATTCCGTTGACAGCGATATATTACACCATTTTGCATAAAACAAAACGTGTAAAATTCTAACAAAAACGCCTATTTTCTCAAAAAGCAGAACCAAAAAAGTAAATCTTACAACACTTGACAAATACGATAGGCATCTAGGTAATATTGCGTGTCCGACATTTCATATACACCGTTACTCGATTTCCTCAAATACACGTTATCTTTCCCGGATGTTGTGTTATCTGGTTCTCCTTGCGCCCAAAAAAACGCCGTCATCTTTTGTCCATTGTCAAATTTCCAAACTCCTTCAACTTGGGAATCGCTTCCGTCAATCCAAAATTTTTTGGATGCATAATCTACAAAATAAAAAAAAGTTTAAATCGCAGATCTATGGACAAGATGCATGAGGACTCACTTTGGGCCACAGAAAGGTCAAGGGGACGAGGGTGCCCAGGGACATTTCGTTCTATAACTATTATATTATTATTATATTATAACTATTTGAGGGGAGTGGAAAGGGGGGGGGGGGGGGGGGGGGGGGTGGTGAGCAAAGTCGGGCCTATTCTGAGCCTGTAATTGTGATTTGAAGGCTTTGTTGAAATATTGCAGCCTCTTTAAAAATTTGAGGAAGAGATTCAAACTGCGTTCGTGTGTGTTATTTCCATGTAAGAACCATACGTAGTTTCGTATTCTTAGGAATAGTAGATAAGACCTCCGTAGAAATCAAGATGGTGGTGATAGAGTATTTAACTGAACTTACCTGTCGATGCTCTAAGTTGGTCTGATATATGTTTATAGTCCTCCGTCGTTTTACCTCGTACTAAAACGTAACTATTAGCCACACAAAGGTCCCTGGCTTCCCCAAAATCGTCATCTTTCGTTTCTATATAAGGTTTATAGCATAAGTCAAGATTTCTGTTTCTGATAAAATCAGCAGGGCAACCCTCTGAAAGATACAGGACATTCACAAAATAATTCTGCCTATTTGACACGCAAAAGGCGGGCCTAAACTGTCAATCACAACACCGAAGACCTAATTATATACATATATAATTTGACATAATCAAGCTGATGACTTCCATAAAAATTCAATCAATTGACGATGCGACATCATCGTGGGGCATTGCAATTGATATAACACCAACGTGAGGGAAATGACGTGAAGATTTGCAGACGATATGAAGTCCGATATATGACGTCATCGTTGGGCATTGCAATTGATATGACACCACCGTGAGGGAAATGACGTGAAGATTTGCAGACGATATGAAGTCCGATATATGACGTCATCGTGGGGCATTGCAATTGATATGATACCAGCGTGGGGTATTGGAACCTATTTGACCTCCGATATGACGTCATCGTGAGGTGTCGCAAACTATATGACGTCATCGTGAAGTGTTGCAGACTATTTGACGTTCGATATGACGTCGTCGTGTTACCTTTCAAGTCGAGTTTACTTTTAGTCAATAGAAACAAACTACGCCTTTGTAGAACATTGGAAAGCTAAACAAGAAATTATTACAAACCTTCATAAAGACTGTAATATTTGGTTCCACTTTCCTCTTCCCCGTCCCCTGGGGTGATGAACCCCACTGAATTCGTCTGACATCTTTTCTGGTTTTGATTATAAAAAAACGACACGCAGTTCAGATCGCGAACACAACGATATACGCAAGTGGTCACCGTTTCTGTGTTATTCACTTGCTCCAAGACAAATTTTCGTATTATTCTATTGTCGAATTCTGATTTTTTAATTAAAAAAGTCGTGTTTGTGTTGATTGTTTCCATAAAATATATAAATAACAAAACAACGGATATAAAATATGTTTTCTCCATCACCCTTAATCAATCACTGACAAAAATTATATAAAACTTTTATGGGTCCAATTCCATCTACGCGTGTGGTCCTTGAATAACTAACGGTCTAATTTTTTCATCACTTTCAAAACTTTTCAAAAATCGAAAAGAATATAACAACTTCTTATAGTCTTTGAATGGCATTTAGTAATTGTAAGTAAGGTATATAGATACAGCTTAAAACTTTAACCAGTGAAAGCTGTGTCTATATAAGTTCTTAGAGTGTCCCGATCTAACTGGACTTTCACAACTTGTTCTAGAATTGTTACCAATGAAGTAAAAGCCTGTCCACGCATACATTCAAAAAATATGATAACTTTCTTAGGTCTAGATCCAATATTTGTGTCGGTCTTCAATAAAATAAAAGGCGACCCCTGGAAAAATTCAATAGCCAATAAATTATTATCATAATCAGTTTTAGAAATCTAATAGATAATTAATGAAAAATTACACAAATAAAGACAGTTTAGTGTCAGCAAATTAACAAATTAAAGGTGGCGTGACGGATAGAAAAAATGCGAATTTATGACCCACAGTGACTTTGACGTTGGCTACCAAATTCTAACAAAAGCTCGAGCAATGTTAGCTTGTCGGATACACTAATCAAATTCTGATCATATTAAACTGAAATTATGTCAAGTAATCTACTAGCTAGCTGGATACGATAGTTTGGTATGCTATAGACCTATTCTGACCACAGAAAACTATCATTGTACCAAGCAATCTAGTATACAGCTAGGTTGATACGATAGTTTGGTATGCCCTATTCCTATTCTGACCACAGAAAACTATCATTGTACCAAGCAATCTGCTACCCGATAAAATACGATAGTTCTGTATGCGCTATTGTTCCATTTTGATAAGAGAAATTATGCCATGAAATCTGCGATTAGAGCGTTACATTTGCTTGAACAAATTGTGGTGGTGAGTTCTGATCTCGACCGACATGTTCAGGATAGACTGGTATACATCGATGCCTAGAAGTCTGGCCAAGAACCAAGTGGTAAGTTTGCTATCCATGTAGGATGGCTACTTTAACAGTTTTTAATAATTCAGGTCCCTATCTGAACTACAATGTTCGACATTAATTTTAAAGGGATTGTAAAGAGGATTTTTATTTTTTTTTTTTATGTGTATCGGGGACACTAATAGCATCAATTTGCCAGGTTTTCAGTCAGACCTTCGGTTCCTGCAATTCCATTGAAATAAGTGTTTGGTGACGTCACTAATCTAAAGACCTAAAGTGATAAGCATATTATCTTTATTTGCGTCATCAAACACCTAGTTTTAGTTAAATTGCAGGAACAACAGACATCTGATTGAAGCTTGGAATGGTGCAGGTCGATGCTATCAGTCTTCCCTGTACAAATAAAATTTTTTTTATAAAACCTCTTTACAAACCCTTTAATGTTTATATTCAATGTAAAAAACTTCCTTGTTAAGAACAATGCGATTTATGCATAATAGAAGAGATTGGGATTGACTCCTATAGACTTTTTATTTCAAAGCCAATGAACCATGTAATATTAAACAAAATTATTCCTAAACAATGGTTCCATTATGTTAAAGGGACAGTAAAGAGGTTTTCTAATTTTATTTCTATGTTTATCGGGACACTGATAGCATCGACTTGCACCATTCCAAGTTTCAATCAGACGTCTGTAGTTTCTGCACTTCCACTAGCAGCATGTTTGCGATTGGTGACGTCATCAAACACTTAATTTCAGTGGAATTGCAGGAACCACAGGCGTCTGATTGAAAATGGGAATTGTGCAAATTGATACTATCAGTGTTCCCGATACCACAACAACAAAAAATGAGAAAACCATCTTTCCGTCCCTTTAAATGGGCAATATGGGTTTAATTTTTTTTTAATCTCAATCAAGTGAAATGGGTCCCTAAACCAAACAATTTTAAATAAAAAAAATCCTGAGTTAGGCCCCTACTTGTTTAACGCCAAATCTATTTTAAAATTTTACGTAATTTTTTTTTTAGTTTATTATGCTTTTTGGTAAGTTTTGCCAAATTACTATACTGATTTGAAACTAAAAATATTGAGTCTTTATGAGACCCAACACCAAACTACACGTAGTTGCTTACTTAATTAATCCACACTCCATTTGATTACTTAATTAATCTTTTTCGATCAATTCAGTTTGATCAAGTAGATACAAAAGGAATATATACATAATTTTTAATGAACCATTTGCATAAGGTATTGCCCCTTTAAACAAAACGCTAATGTAGATCAGTCGTCTTAAAATCGCACAGCGTGAATCTCTGAGTAATATGTTTCAGGTTCTGTTTAAACATTTCTTAAAACAATAGATCCAGTTCGGAGTGGCTTTTATGATGTCTAAATAACCTCTGTTCTTATTCCTCTTCTCTATTTCTATTGTGGTTTTAGAAAGTTTTACTTGTAAGGCCTATACTAGTCCGAAACATCTTCCTCTATTTCAGTCTCTGATGGATATATTGACAGTTGTCGGTTGGCGTAGAGTCAGAAAAAATAGGTCCTGTTACATGTGGATGCAGAGATGCGGAAAGTCTCCATCTAGCAGGGCCTGCCTTTTCTGTCTCTATACCATCCCACATCTATCCAAACAGCTATCCGAGGTGGAATAAAGACAGATGTTTCGGTCTAGGCCTATACTTGATAATATGTTTGTATTTTTTCCTCTTTAGAATACTAAAGAAAATCTCCATTTAGTAATGGAACTAAGTGACTTGCATTATATACAGGGTCATTGCTTCCTCTAGATATTTAAAAGGGCTCCATTGGGTTTGTATATGTATGGCTGTGTGGGTGTGTTGAGGGATGGCGTCAGAGTTTGGCCAACACAGCAGCTTGATAAATTTTAAAAGAAAACTCTTACCTTACTTCACTTTGAAAGGTTCACTGACACCACACAAAATTAATCTTCAGATCCATGAATGCTCTCATTTCAGATAGAAATTCAGTCTTATATTTTCAGTCCACATTTTCTAACGGGTTTCAGTTCTGTCCAAGCCTGTGGTAAACGATGCTATCCTATGTTTAGGAGTTGTTCAGGCAATGAAAGCACAGTTTTTAGGGAAAATCAAACAGTCTCACTGGAGTAATAACTATAGAGGTTTAGTGTTCAGGTTGACAAAACTCAGAATCAGTTCACTACTCAAATGAGCGGGTTGATTTATATAATACATGTGTAGCTCAAATTGATTTAGCAAAACTCAGAATCAGGTGATCATTAGCCTAGCCTAATCTTCAGCCTTTAAAATTGCCCGCTTGAAGTGAACAAGTGTAAGTGCGGCTTGAGGCTCGACATATATTTGTTCAGCAAAACTCACGGCCTTCAACAGTTGATTAGTGATAAGTGATCAAGAGGTACGGATCATTCAGTCACCTTATTCAAGCGTCAACCATATTGAATCCAGAACGAGGCTCATAACGCAAAAGTAAACGAATAACATTGTGTCACTCAGTCACGGCAGTGAAATCGTCTATAACGCCTCCTCCATTTTCATGAGCTCAAACCTTCTCAAATTTACATCATTTTAACCATTAATGTTTGTATTAAGACATTTCTGAGAAACTGTTGTTTCAAGCTCATTTTCTCGCTGTTAATCGGGTTTTTAGTGACGTTACATAATTAGGCTACTTCTTCTTTTGAAACCGCCATCTTTAAAATTGATGACGTAATTTGTTTTGTAAGCCTCGTATTCGAGGTTGCCAAAACGAGGCGTGAATAAAGCCTATTAAAAGACATGGCAAAAATAGTTTAGTTCCCCCCGCCATGCCATTCGACCCGGCCAGATCTTCGTATTCTCAACTACCAAACCAACAACACGGAATCACTAAATCAGCGATTGAACAAACATATTCTTGCAGTAGCAGAAAATACAGTTGCTTTTAATAAATAAACTCTTTATAATATATAGGTCAGAATAAGGCCCAATACACAAGTGTCCATCTAAGCACTCTTACAGAGCCAACCTCTCAATACTAGTGAAGACTTCTTCTCCTTTGATCTGCTAGAATCCTACAAGTATTAACGAATTTTGATACCTTCCCTCGGACCTCTCAATTCCCTCCTCAACCCCTCAAAAAACCTCCCAATAGGAATGATAAACACAACCGGATTGCTGTAACTGGCCTCCAGACCTAAATTGTCATACCTCAAAGGAATAATATAAACGATTGGATTGCTGTAAATTTTTTGTTGGTTTATTTCATATAAAAATCTTTATACATATTTATAATATACAGACAAATGATTAGATAAAATGATATTTAATGTTAATACACAAAGTAATTACACGACTAAAAAAAATTCGCCGATCATGCTCAAGTACAGTAGGAAAAACAGGCCTTTTTTTAAAAAAAAAATCTTCAAAATCACAAATTTAACTTGAGAAATCACATCGCAAAGTTCTTGACAAAACTAGTAAGAAATAGTGTGTAGATATGCACCATTACAGACAAGAGAGTATGTATTATCGTTTGCAGGTTATACAATGATGCGTCTTGTACTCGAAATTATACGGTTACCGTATGAGGTCAAGTTGTCCATTTTACATGCGCATTACACAGATGCGTCTTATTCTCGCAATTATACAGTTATTGTATGAGGCCAAATATTCAAATGTACTTTTGTCAATTTTAAATGAACGTTATACAAAAATGCGTTTTAACAATGCAATTATAAGTTTCAATTTTAAAAAGCGTTTTTTGATTTTATCTACTTTTGGTGGGTAGATATGATTAATATATGGCAAGATGGATAATGAGCTTTCATTTATTTGCTATCTTATAAATTATATATCTGAGCTTATTCTGAGCTAAGAGCTTATTCTGAGCAACTACTATGAGAATGCGAACAATTTTAGATTGGTTATGTCAGGAACTGTTAAATGGGATGATTTTAGACATCCTCGGATGTACATACCTTACTTTGACCTACTATACAAAATTGAATAACATGCCAGCACGGAACTATATATCATAATTGTGTATAATTTTGTATAACAATTAATATTTGTTTAATATTTGTATTGTATATGAAAGCCAAAATGAATATACAAAAAAATGAAATAACAAATCTCTTGATGTACCATCTGATCAAAATGAAGATCGAGATATTTTGTTTCATATTTATTCTTTGGGTGACTCCACTCGTCATTAATGGAGGGCAAGTGGTGACACCTACAGAAAAAAAGAAACAACATCCAATTCTGCATTTTAATCAAATTTTTCCACATATAAAAATCTATAAAAAAAATCTATATAAAAATTCTACATTAAAACAATTTTATCTATACAAAATTTGAAATTATAGGCACTCAAAATTTTACACTTATATTCTCGAAATTCAAAACATGCCGACTATTGATTGACAGATGTCAAACAGTACATAGTCAGAAAAACTGCAAAAATGCAGCCAGTTTCAAACAATTGCAACATAAAAATTTTCACATTCACACCTAAAACTTAAACATTACTGAAATATACATATTGAGATAAATTCTAGAGAACGCATTTTTCATGTTGAAATTTTGAAATGAAATATAAAATTATTTTATAATAGGGTTTATGTAAATTTTCATGCTATGTTGACTAGAAATGATTGCTATTAATTAGACACTGATATATATCTATATATTATATGATTTATAATTACACTGTATAATAAATACTGTTATTATAACATGAAATATAACACTTGTCAAGTAGGTCATATAACACTTGCCAAGTAGGTCATATAACACTTGCCAAGTAGGTCATATAACACTTGCCAAGTAGGTCATATAACACTTGCCAAGTAGGTAATATAACACTTGCCAAGTAGGCCATAAAACACTTGCCAAGTAGGCCATATAACATTGTAGATTATATGATATTAAGTTATCATCATACACAATACATGTAATGTGAGTTATAGTAGAAAAATTATGTATTTGATCATGCTCTCAAATTAAAGACGAAAGTATTCATAAATCTTGTTTTTTACCTACAGGCTTGTCGAATATCATTTATGAACAGGTTTAATAAAATAAAGTTTGTCATATAATGTATGATGATGTTAAAGCTAATCTTAGGTTATAAATATATAAAAATCAAGACAAGTTAACACAGCTAGAGTAGGGCAGACATATTTATGCACATGCTGGAACAGGAACAATCCATTTTATTGGAGGTAGAGTAAACAGTAACCTATATTGAGCTGATTACTACTTAAATTACCTCAAAATATAGTGGACTGTTCCTGATTCTTGAAAGAGCAGTCCATTTCGCATAAAGGTAGAATAAATAGTTATTGAAACTATTCAAACCAATGCTCTTATGTACTCACTACTACTTAAACTAACTTAAAATAAAATGGACTGCTCCTATTTTTGTTTTGAGCTGTCCATGGATGTGCATGAATATCTCTGCATTTTTTATAAACAAAAGGACACATGAAAATATAAATGAATGCATAGAACTGCTTAAAGCACCAAGTAGTTTAAGTCACATAGCCAAGAAAGTAACGAAATTTAAATCAATCAAAATTTTGGAAGCTAAGTAAAGAGAAATCGAAATAAATTAGTTTCCCAAACCTTAAGACATATTTTTGTTTCGATGACCAGCAGCCTCTCAAAAGTACTGGCAATGGCAGCAGAATTCAATTTAGGACTCAAACCTATGGCACCTTATTCCCTAGTAGTTGACAGTCCAACACTTAGGCTAAGGATAGACTACTGCCCAAATTCCAAGATGGATGACAAGCCAAATTTATGAATTCAATTCTATTTCTGTTACAAATTTCACTGACAATATTGCCGCAATACAGATCTTGCAATTTTGAAATATGAAATAAAGAAGGCATTGCGATATCATGATACATGAGGTCAACCCAAGGTCAACCCAAGGTCAGCTCAAGGTCAACTTAATTTACATATTTAAACAAGAGTTTATTTGGTATAAATGTTAAAAAGCACCAAAATAATTGTCCTATATACAAATGAGCGCGATTTTTATTTTAATCTCAATTTTATGATTAAACTTTAGAAAACAAAAATCCTACAAATAAAAATCCTTCTGCTGATTCATAGACTGCAAAATTCCTGCAGACGGCCAATTTTTATTAAAAAATACTGCGACTGAAGATTACAAAAATGTTTGCCATTACGCAAAATGTGTTTATTTTCTTTTTTCCATCTTACATCTCCTTTTTCATATGACACAGGTTCAATATCTCAGCACACTTTTCCATATTTGGTCAGGAAAAACAAAAATTTCCCAGATTCAACATCAACCTTGACGACTTCTCTAAAAGAGCACCATGTACAAAGTCCGTCACACAAATTCTCCCATGAGCACTATACAAATCTAACGACTATATATATATAAAAATCCTGAGTCCTGATTGGTTAATTCTAATCTAACGAACATTTACATCCAAAAATTTTGTACACAAACTTAAAATGTCGGAAAGATTGGCACTTTTGATGAGCACACACGAAAAAAAAAAAAATATTCGAGAATCCAACTCAATGACGTCACTGTACACAAGGAATAAACAAAGACTAAACGATAGTAGAAAATAGGCACAGCTCTTCGTCTATTACTTGGTATTCAAAATCGCCATTGCCTTAAAGTTGCATATTAGAATGACCTCACACATTCTTTGAAATTTTTTCAATTTTTAGCCATTTAAGGAAAGTAAGGAGCACTAGGTGAAAATTCCAACAACAAAATAATTGCTAAATATATGGTGTTTCTTTCTTAAAGTAACACAAAATCCTTCAGTTCTATGAATTGACAATCCTAATTTTGCCCGCCGAAAAATACTCAATGGTTTTGTACCGTGCCTCATAAAAATTTGCACCAATCACAAATTCCACATACATATAATATATACTGCAGAGTCTAGGGTGCGCGTTATATAAACTGGAGCATTATAGTCACAATTATATGGTAAATGCATATCAAAAGATCACTTGGATTAAACACAGAACTGTAAGGTATATGGAAAGGTCATTTGATGAACTTTACTCCATTGGTTTTGTGCAACCATCTTGCAAAAATCTTTGCCTCAGTAGCGTAAGATCTAAAAATAGATCATGTATAAAATATTCAATAGACCACATGACTTCATCCACCATTTTGAAAATCCATTTTGCAAAATTTTCTTGTCCTTCAATTTTGTCAATCAACAAACATTGACCTTGAACTTTGACCCCTGTCATATTGTCTGAAGAGTAAATCACAAAGTTAAAAACATGTACAACAATGTTTGGTTACCTAGCAGACAGCATCACCATCCATCGTCGCTCGGACTTTCTCTAGTTTATAGCGTAATTTACTTCTTCTGGCAAATTCGTCATCCTCTAATGAATCTTTTAACTGAAAGATAAAAAAGGTTGATTTCAGTGTGATTTAATCCAATGAATCCATTTCCATGACAACAAACATTACTGCTCATTGCTGTCAGCCCCTCTGACCTCCATCACTGACAGGGGAAAACCAGGTTGAAAAATCTGAAGGTATTAACTTGACCTATGCCGCGATTGAACCATGAACCTTCAGGTTAGCAAGCAAGCATCTAACTAATTGAGCCACCGCACTCAACTTAAAGCTACCATGGTTCCAGATGAAGACCAATATAAGAAAAAGGATAAGACCTTACCTCTGGATAGTATTTATTGACGTATTTATATAACTCGTATAAAGCAGCATTCGTGTTAAATTCTTGATTATGTAACTGGAAAAAAAAATTCATAATCAAAATTTACAAAAAATATCATAAATATTTTAATGATAAAAGAAATATTTGACCACCACTCAGGCTCAAAGATAAAATATAACTGCTCCCTGTCGCACACAGGGCCTCAGTTTATTGTCCCATTTCAAGAAAGGAAGCCCTCTAGCTAGGGGTTGTAAAGAGAGTAATATATCTAACCCTAGATTCCTCTGTTAACATGGCCGTCATATCTTGATCACTGATCGCTGGCATCATTTTTATATCTTGATAATATCTACAACAAAAATAATCAGAAAATATCAACTTTTTTATGAAATATCATATCAAGTATGGTAACTTCAATTCAAAATAAGACACATTTTCATATCTATGCCTAATAGATTTTGATTGAGTGAAGTAACCCACAGAAAATATAGGAAACTAAATACCACTTGAGATTACCCAATACAGACTTCATCTTCATTCCAAAAATCTTCAGAGACTTACCTATCCACCCATTGTTTGTATTTTGGAATGTCTTTGGCGTAAAGTAATTTACTAGAAGGGGAATCCTTTCCCAACACATGTTCATGCACTGAACAACTGTCCATAAAAGTTTGTGCCACAACAGAAAGACATGAGTCTACTATATTAGATTTATAAATATCAAACACAAAGTTAGGATTCTTCATCACGTTCACCCAAAACCTCAACGGTAAACTGAAATAGAAAAATATTGATCAAATGAAATGGAATGGAAAATGAAATGAAATATGAGTAAATGAGCATGTGTATTTGAAATGAAACAGAAAGAAAATATTGTTCATGTGAAATGAAATAAATATCAATCATATGAAATGAAATAGACAGAATATTGCTCATATGAAATGAAATGGAAAAAAAAATTCCCATGTGAAATCATACATGGGCAACCTGTAGCACACGGGTCTTTATTGTCCCACGACTAGATGATTTTTCCATGTCAGGCGTTAGGGAGCATTACTTAGAAGCCACGGAATTTATAAATTGCTTACCTATTTGATTTCCAGGTATGTACAGTTTCATTATCTTGTATATTATGTAATAAGGCTTGATCATCCAGGAAATCAAACATATATTTGATGGCGAGGGGTAGTACGTTACTTCTGTTAGCCGTACTAAATATTCTCTCGAATAAATCATCTACAAACGACTGTAACGTTCCCTGAAATTCACAAATAAAATGAAATGAAATGGAGTTTTACACCAGATTGTTCAGTATCACATTTGATTTTAGCAGTGTGCTTTGCTTGACATTGACATATGCCTTTTCTTTTCTTTTTTGATTTTCCATTTGTAAAAGATTCTGCACAGCCTGAAGCACACTGGGCCTTGGTATTGTCCCATAACTAGACACTGTTTCCATGTCAACCCCTTTGGAGTTTTACTCCGTATTTCTCTAATGAAATAAATTTCAAAAGGTCTACTGCATATTGTGAGCAAATACATGCATTGTGATAGGAAGGAAATTTTGCCATGACTTCCAACTGTTCTGACTGTTAAGCAACATTGTTCAGTGTGCTATGAGGGAAATTGCTATGAGGCAATAGCATATCTTTGGGTTTCAAAAGATTATACACAGATTGTAGCATGCAAAGACCAATGTTTCTGGTTCCATTCATATACTAATTTTTTCATTGTCAGTCTCTTGGTTATGCAGCACCTTGGATCCCCAATTAGAAGCAACTGTTACCTTGGTGACCAATAAACGTGGAAGATAAATTTCAGCCACCATTTTACTACCTCTATCACCCTCTTTCTGGACATCAGAATCGTGTTGACGGACCTAAAATATGAATAATTATTTAAAATATTGTGAAAAGTTCCACATAATGGAAAAAAATGGTTCATTCACTCAAGAATTTGACCAATCAAAAGGATTGTAAAAAGGTCTTCTAAAATTTTATGTGTATCAGGAACACTGATAGCATCGATTTCCACTATTCCAATTTTCATTCAGATGTCTGGATATTGCAATTGTTTTAACTTTGATTTGTAAATTCCACTCACCAGATGATATGACTTGACGCTATCTACGTCTATGTTGATAGAATTAGGTGACGTTGTTCGGTTCAACGAGGGACTGCGGTTATAGAAAGACATGTTATCTGAAATTTAAAAAAATTTATAGAGTTTTTCAATAATTACTTAGTTTTATAATTACTTTAGTGTTATAAATAATTACTTAGTTTTATGAATTACCAGATTATACAGGGCTTCTGTTGTATAGTTATTACACCAGGTAAATCGACTGATCACATAGTATCAAACCAAGTGTTGAACTGATGAACATATACTCATATTGACCAAGTTCGAGAATCCAAATAATTACTTTTAGTGTTACAAATAATTACTTAGTTTTAAGAATTACCAGATTTTACAGGGATTCTGTTGTATAGTTATGACAACTTTTATCCACTGATGAATATATACTCAAATTGACCTAGTTTAAGAATCTAAATTTATATATTTTCTAAGAGGAAGTGTTCCTTTAAAGTATTTTGTTCACTCACCATATTTAAGAGATTTTTCTGAAATAATACTACTGTTATAAGTGATGGTATTTTTAGCTTCTAGAGCCACGTAGGCACCATCAGGGACCTGTAAAATATTGTCAAGGTATAGGCATTACGAAACATTAAAAATTTGCATTCTCTTTAGGGATCTGGTCATCTAAAAATCTGATAGAGCTTTATTTGGGCTCAAATAACAAAATCTGAAAGTTAATACCTTGCCAGATTTCTAGTTCAATATTGACATATTTACATGCAGTTTCAACTCAACTCAGGTCATCAGTAATAACTGTCAGTACAAAATGACTAATTAATACTATACTTCCCTGTACTTTTGCAGTGTGCAATGAGGAAACTTTAGCCATTATGGTGAAATACCCCTTCTTTCCTTTTGATTTAAAATGTCAAGGGATTGTTAACAAGTCCTAGCTTTACTTCCAGAAGTTATAAAAAATCATAAATAAAACTATGATATAGTAGGGAAACTTTGCAGTCTATTTATTTCCAACTGTCTAAGAATTTTTAACGTGTACAGCCTGTAGCACACAAGACCAAAAAATAAAACAAAAGTAGAGTTACTTACCTTATAATGTGCCAGACTGTTCAACCTTCGGCAATCGCTATCCATCTTGGATGTGGCGTCTTCATCATGTAGAACCAAGCGATGTGTATCTTTATGTGAAGGGAGATAACTCTGAACTTTCTCGTTTGGTGGACACAGCCATTCTGGTTTATGGTCAAATAAAACTGTTTGAAAACATGAAATAAAACCCCGAGTTAAAAAACAGCCCCGCTCTGCAGTGTTGATCGAGCGAAATATAATAGACATGCTCTGTTATAAGATTATAGGATAACGCTAATTCATACCCAGTTAATACATGATTCATCTTCACAATCTCTGTCAAATACCTTGACATCATTAAGCACTTAAATTGTATCACTGCAGTTTGTAAATGTAGCTATCTTATTACAGGAAATCATCATGTTTACATTTCTTCTGTTGTTGGCTCTGATTGGCTGTTATTTACAAGCGTACAATCCAATCAAATCGCAGCATCCCGTGATATAAGAAAGTGCCTGATGGTGTCAAGGTATTAGACATTCGTAATAGCTTAAAATTGGAAGATGTAATAATGATGTTTTTAGCTTTGAGCATGCCCCTAGCATTATAGATAAGCTTACATAATGATTACTTGGCAATCTCATTAAGCTTAGGCATTACATATAACATACAGGTAATTTTATCAGACAAAAGCTTAAAGTTATGATAAAGTTATGAAACATGCTAAATTGGCATTCTATATATAAATATGTTAGCATTCTGTTTAAGCTGCGATGAGATTTCAAGCATGTTTCAGCTCAGTAAGCTCTCTGTTAAGAAACAAGCACAATGAATAAAGCTTAATAGTAGCCTACATATTTTGAGTTTTGGTCTGGTCAAGAAATATCAAATTCCTTATTCTAAGCAGTAGTAACAAGGCAGGACTTGATATTTGGAATGAAGTTTTAGTAATATATGTTAGTTGTTATTATTCTAGGATACTATCCCATAATGCATCTTAATATCATCATACTAAGCATTAGTTTTACCCTTTAAAGGAATATGTCGGCGAAATATTTGCTTTAAACAGCTGATAGAGCTCAATTTTGACTAGCTTCGTCACTTTTCATAATGAAATCCTACAGCTTAATTTGTTTTGCTATTTCCTTTTCTTTGAATTGATAATAGACAAACTTTAAGTCTGATTTTCATTACGATAAGTGACACAGTTAGCTTGAATTGAATTGAATTCTGACAACTCTAAAGCAAACTTAGATGACAATATCTCTTTAACCAGTCATCTCAAAATGGTGACAATTCTTCAAAAATATGACTGAGTTAGGGTCCACCAAATACATAGTAAATTACGTGCAAAACTCTACTCATGCATGGTGAAAAATGAAACAAAAAATGAAATATAAGTCTAAAAGGAACTACAAATCTAATGAAATGTTTCAGAACTATAAATTTCTGTGTTTTGGAATACCAGAGTAAATGGCTGGTGTATCTCTCTTTCAGGAAACCTTATTCTGGATTGTCAACTTGGAATCCTGTTTTTGGAATTCACATAGCTAGATTATTCTGGTATATTATATTCCCTTTCAGAGTTTCCACATAGTTAATGTTTTGGTTTTGGGTGTGTCAACAATGTCTTTTAAAGAGTCCACATTGCAAAAAGCGTAATTGCCATTATTCTCGCTTTCCAATCCAAATGAAACTTTGATCTTAAGCAACAAATAAGCTAAAATCATAGGAACTCGTGATTATTTTGGGAGGTCAAGGGAGATTTTTGCCAGATTTTTTTGCCAAATGGAATACCTGACTGAAAACACAGAAATTGATAGGTGTTACTGAAGCATTTCAAAATGAAAAACTGCAAAACATTAACATTAAAAAAAGCATAAAAGAAAGGAAAAAAGAAATTCAACACTGCAGATACCCAAACCTCCAAAAATATTCCAAATTTCGTTGAAAATTAATAACATCTTTTTAATTTCAATCTAATAACAACTCCCCCCAAAAATTTTAAACATTTCAGTAATATTTTAATGGAAATTCAACCAATGGAAATTCAATCAATGGAAATTCAACCAATGGAAATTCTTATACAATTTCTTTAAAATCAAAACAAACAAAACATAACAAAATTAAATTAAAAAAAAACTAAATATTAAAATGTGTTAACTAAAAACAAAACTAACCTAAGTTCTTTAAATAAACTGAAAAAACATTTACTACGTTTAAAAAACAACGAAAAAAAAAAAAATCATGATTGCGAAGAATGGCTACGAAAAATGATGCCACAAAAAGCAAAACATAGGAACTAGGATGATATTTGAAATGAATTCTGGGTAAATGTGACTAAAAAATATAAAACAGACGTAAGCTACATCGATCAAAATGTCATTTGTAAATAATCGACTACAAAAATCACTCTCGATATTTAAAGATGAAGTCAAATTATACAGTCTTGGAAGTACATTTGTGGCAGAGTTCGATCATTTCTTGAGGAGTGTCAAATCTCAAAAACCCTAAATGTTCAAGTGAACTCTTCTATACATGCATACTCTACATGATATTAAACAAGTACTGCATTATAGTAATTGGGTAAATGCATGTGCAGAAAAGTCCATTAAAAAAATGAGGGGTGTCAAATAGTGGACACACTATTTCCAGTCTTCCTATGTATAATTTGACCTCATCTCAAATTTAATTTTAAACAACCTACCTAAATCAAGATTTTCCTTCAATGGTCGACTGCTGAATGGAGCATTTTTATAAATGGCGTCTAGAATCTTCTCCTTGACTTGAGAAATGGTGTCACAGTCTAAAACTTTGACTGGATGAGTTTGTTGAGGAAAACTGTCAACATCTACCACATGTACCATCTTAAATATAATGAATGGATAGATTAGTGAATGAATGAATGAATGAATGAATAAATGGATGTACAAATGAATTAATGAATAAATGTACAAATAAATGAAAGAAGAATGGATGAATGTAAAAATCAATGAATGAATGAATGAATGGTGAATAAATAAATGAATGATGGATGAATGTATAATAGAATGAATAAATGAATTTGCGAATGAATGAATGAATGAATTTGTGATGGACAAATAGAGGATTTCCAAGATGAATGAAAGAGAAACGTGTGAAAAGATGAATAATAGAATAAATGAATAAATAATTGTTCAAAAAATCAAATCACAAAAATTTAAAAAACCGGCTTGCAACCCAGTGTTCAATAATGTTGTTAGTTTTCTATCGTAGTGTCCTGTTTCACAGTGTGTACCCAAAACGAGCCAATAAAACAAGACAAGATACTGACCATAACTTTATATTGAATCTGCTGTCGAATCAGCTTGTCTTCTGATAGAGAGTATCGAGCCTCACTGGTTATAGCGTCTACTGGTCCTTTAGATACTTGTTGTTTTATAGCCTGGTACAGCATAAATAATGGTTCACCTGCACATTCCTACAATAGAAACAATAATATTCATAACTAAAGCTAGAAACACCCCTATGTTAGGAAATGAACTATTCTAACTATGCATAACACTGTATCATATTGATATAAAGTATGCATGTGTGGAAGAGTCCATTCGAGATTTGAGGGGTGTGTAATAAATTTATCAAAAAAACAATTTTAGTTTTGAAAGAGTTGCAGAGTTAACAAATACCAATAAAGATTATAAGCTATGTGGACTCTCTGAAAGGGATATCTATGGCACAAAAAAGAGGTAGATTGGCAATACCAACAACTATTGTATTCCTACAAACCTTCATGAATCTGTATAATAAGAAAGTGAACCAGTTGGTCAACATTTTCTCAGCTACAGACTCATTTCTAGAAAATAAATAAAACAAGTTGCAGATACATTAAACAATTCGCATCGGAAAAAAAAGTTTAATGTCTCAATGGCAAGAAATTTGCAAGAAGAAACATCAAATCAAAAGAATTCTACGATAAAAAAAATAGTCGATATCCTAATTTTTTTTCATGATAATTTAGAGGCTTTTCATTTAAATATCTATTTAACGCATCAGTCCATAATACTATGGCTAGCTGACTGGGGAGTGAAAAACTGATTTCACTATATAACGAAAGAAAGATCCACTGTTAATAGACATTGTTAAATACAATCTTTACCTTCGTAATAATAATTTGGGATGATTTTTCTGTCCTTCTACTGATTTCTCTATCAAATCAGCTAACAGAGTTTTTAATATACTGAAAAAAGAACAGTAAAATTTGAAGTCAGCGAAAAATTCTGTTGTGGAAAAACAATGGGAAATATATAGGAAACTTGGGCTTCAAACTCTTCAGCTAAATCAGTAAACTCACTGAACTTCCAATGGATGGAAAAAAGGAAACAAGACAACCATATGCACCTTGACAAATTGACAAAAGAAGAAAACAAATCATCTCCATTTAGCTCTCATTTTTAAACTAGTCCTGATGAGGATTCTATATCAGAAACATGTACTAACACCATTTATTGTAATAAATTTAGAAAAATGAAAAAAAAAACCGACTTACTCTGTAGCATATTCCATTTTTGTCTGTAAAGCAACAGATATCAGAGAAGCCACATTGACTCGATCTTTCAACTGAAAGTTACGGTTGGATTCTAACGTTCGGATAAAAATTAATAAAAATGTTTTATTGCTGATGAGTTGGAAGAACAGTTGTAAGCCTCGTTCAATATCTTCTTTATTATGACGGATGTCAACCTGCAGATAAGAAAACAGAAACACATCTCAATGTAGAATTCAAAAAGGTATGTTAAAGCATTGAAATCTAGGATATGTTAAAAAAAATGGTGTTGGTGGGTTCTAATCTAGGTTAGCATGTTAAAGTCTAGTGATTTTAAAAAGGTCATATCTTCCTCAGTATTTCAATTGACCCAGCTGTAAATGGGTATGGATAATCCAGGAAAGATCAATGCCAAGAGGTTTGGCCAAGAACCAGCACATAGAAAGGATGCCTGTGAATCTAAGTTGATATTCTTGAAAATAATGGTTCTCTCTTACCTGTAATTCTCGAACAACAACATGGTCTTCTTGTCCAGGAAATAAAACTTTCATACAGAATGTACGATAATCCCAGAAAGGAATGGAGATCTGTCCTACATGATCACTGGTTAATTCTGTCATATCAGTCTGTAGCTCGGCAAAAGCTAAAATAAGGTGAAAAGGAGTTTTACACCCTTGTCTTAGCGCGTTATTACAGAAAGCATGTAGTGAGCAGTGGCCCCTACGGCCCTGAAAGCAAGTTTTTCGGGCAAAAATATCATAACTAGGTTAGAAATTCAGGCAATTTCAGATATTTTTACGCTTGGACTTAAAACTGGCCCAGCCACTGGTAGTGAGTACAAATAAAGACAACATCATTCTGGTCTGGTTAAGATCCAGCTGGTAGACAACATCCTTAAAAACTTGAAATTGCTATCCTTATAAAATCATTATCAAGAAGATTTGTCCAGCTGGTAAGAGGACCTCATGAACCTAAGTTGCTTTCATGGGAAATCAATACCAAGAGGTTTGACCAAGGACCAGTTTGTGGAAAACATCTTCTTGTACCTCAGTCCTCCTTTTTTTCTCAATCTATAAAGACATTCAAAATCCATAAATCTCATTAAAATATCAAAAACTTTTAAACGCTGCTCACCTTCTTTGCATTCATTGGCTACCCGACTTTCTAAACTGTCCATCTGTATCCTCATTTTCTTCATCATATCGTCACTGCGTTGAGATTTGACCAGGTACGCGATACAGAATATTATCACAAATACAACCAAGATGGCCGCACCAACACTGATACCAATAATAGCAGGTAATGAGAGTCCGTCTGGTTCTTCATACTGAAGTAATCCAATACTACTGGAAAAATTGGCACCGACAAATACCTGAAAATATATCATGAAAAAATTAGACTCAAACAAGAAATTATCAATCGAAATGCAAGAAAAAAAAAATTCAATGGCCTACTCTTCTACTAATTGATTAAGAAGGATATTAATGTCTAGCAGTTAGCAATGGGGAAAATTATTACAAATTGCTTGATTTTATTGCTCTTTTTTTTTACAATTAAGGAAACTTTAACAAGACCAATCTTTTGCACACAAGATCATTTTGGTATTAGGTGTTTAATAAGAAGATACTCTACTACAGAAGTACTGGCCAAGGTCACAAGAGGAGAACAATAATAATAAAAGGTCCTAGACTAATTTTTGGTAAAAAATGAAACCAAAGCCTACCACAACTTCTGGGTGTTCTTTTCCATTTAAAGATGGCGGCTCAGTTTTAGGCGGGGTGCATGTCAACTGTGTCTCAGCAACCGATGTAACATTACAGAATTCTCGACCAATCTGTACCTTCCATTCTGACTTCTGCACAGCCACGTTTAAATTATGACCCTAAAAGTAAGATTAACAAATATTTCAATTCTATTTACTTGTAGATCAAGATCAAAATGGCCGTTTAATCTAGAAAAAGTCACAAGTAAGCTGTCAGTTGAACAAATGGTGGTTGTGGGTCTGATGGCTTTGAATAAGTCATCTTTCCCCATTATTCCAATCAATCAAGCTGTAAACAGGTAAGGTTAATCCAGGAAAGAGCAATACTAAGAGGTTTGGACACAGATGAGCTGATAGACAAGAATCCTTGATGCTATTTACTGTTGGTCACTAAAGTCTTTATCCACCAAATGAAAAGAAAGTTAATATCAGTTCAAGGCCCTACGACATTGGCACCAAATCACCACCATGTATCTATGGAAACCAGAACTCACATTAATGGTTAAATACTGGTTTTTGGTTTGATGTGATTCCATGCCATTAGGAAATTCTTTGAGAATAGGATTAGGAAAAACTTTAAAAGATCCGTAATCGATGAAATTCTCTGTCAGGTTGTATAGTTCCTTGACGCCATCCATTTTAAAACCATAGGATATTTCTTCATAAGGTTCATCAAAACTCTGTAGTTTAGGTGACAGGCAAACCATTTTCGTACTGGATCTAACTTCACATGACTGAAAATATAACCAAAATGGAGTTTTATATCCTATTGTTCTGTATCTTATTGAACTAATGTAATGAAATGAAGTTTTATATCCTATTGTTCAATATCTTATTGAACTAATGAAATGAAATAGAGTTTTATATCGTACTGTTCTGTATCTTATTGGACTAATGAAATGAAATAGAGTTTTATATCCTACTGTTCTGTATCTTATTGGACTAATGAATTGAAATAAAGTTTTATATCCTACTGTTCTGTATCTTATTGGACTAATGAAATGAAATGGAGTTTTATATCCTACTGTTCTGTATCTTATTGGACTAATGAAATGAAATAGAGTTTTATATCCTACTGTTCTGTATCTTATTGAACTAATGAAATGAAATGGAGTTTTATATCCTACTGTTCTGTATCTTATTGGACTAATGAAATGAAATGAAGTTTTATATCCTACTGTTCTGTATCTTATTGAACTAATGAAATGAAATGGAGTTTTATATCCTATTGTTCTGTATCTTATTGAACTAATGAAATGAAATGAAGTTTTATAACCTACTGTTCTGTATCTTATTGGACTAATGAATTGAAATAGAGTTTGTCGTTGTTTGTCATTGTACTATTGGACTGATGAACATTTTGTTCCGATATGTGGTTTCTACATTCTTCTTTTCTGCATTTTCAATCAAGCCATGCTGTGAGCTATAAGGGAAATTTGTGTGCAGCCTACAGTAGGGCCATTTAGCCTGCACCTTTCACATTTAGCCGGATATAGCTTTATCAAGGCTGGAAATCTAGCAACTCTCGACTTACCCCTTCAATGGGATTTTCATCATCAGGAAAGATCATGGTTGGTTTTAAAACACTGTCAAAGTTTTCCCCGTAAATCGTGATGGTCAATCCACCTCTGAAGATAAAAAAGGATAATTATATGAAATCCATGATCTTTTACTTTTAACCCTTCCGAAGGTTCCTCGCAGTATATATTCAATTCCAATTCAAAATCCTTATGATGTCATTTTCCGTGATGGTTGTGGGCTCTTAACTCTGTAAGCATGTGAAAATTTAGTGACCTTGAATATGTCATCTTTCCTCATTAATCTGTACAGTATGCTACACATGAGTACAGTTAATCAGGACAAGATCAACGCTAAGAGGTTTGGTCAAGGATCAGCTGGTAGACAGGATCCTCCTGAACCGTTTTAAAAAACGGTTTGGAAGGGCATTGAATTTTCAATACTTACTCTCTGACAGATTTTTTAGGGTCTATCGCGTTAATGGTCGGGTCAGCGACATATTTATAATCGATATCCGTGGTAGTTTCCACCAACTGGTTGTCTATAGTCACACTGACCCTGGATAATTGTTCTACCATTTCATTTGTAGCCTCTGTCGTCGTACAGGCCAGCTCTTTATCACTTTTTCTGAAATTAAAATGAAAGAAGGAAAAATGAAATTATTTTATACATTCATGCAGTGGAGTATTATTTTTCTCGTATAAAAGAGGTATTTTTTTTGGTTAAAGTTACCTGTCAGATTCGAAGCTATTTGAATAGAGTGAATTTCACCTATTTATTGATAGGAGATAAGGGGGTGACAATTGATTCATTAAACAGTCCGTCTAAAAGTTCTAAAAGACGGAGCACTACATACCTTTCAATATCAATACATTGTAAAGTACCAATAGTTATAATGGCTTTAGATCCAGCGTCCATATTATCACCACTCAACGTTACCCGGGTACCACCAGACAGTGGACCTTTACTCGGGTAGATGTTGGATATTAATGGATCCTGAAAAAATCCAAATAATAAAGCATTTAAAGCTAAGCTAAGCAGTAATAGTGTTCTAAGCTCACTGTCATGTTCATGAATGGCCAGAATTATCTGCATTTGAATGTTAAAATGACGACTCGTCTTTTCTTGAGACTCTGCGATACATAAAAAGACATTTAAAGAAAAAAAGAAACGAAATTTCTAGTTTAGAGATATTTTTCAAGGAATTTCATACATTTCTAGTACTTCTGAACACTATTTACATATATTCAAGACTCAAATCAATCACCAATAAATGGCGCACTTGTCTGTTTAATGTATTGATACAGTACTTACCACATATTTAAAGAAATGAAGTCCACTAGTTTTATACTGATTTCTAACGTTGATATAAACTTGGACTCTGGTTTCACTGTTAAAACTAGGAGTCTCACACACCAACCTGAAAATAGCAGGAACGTACTGATTCTTCAAGATTCTTATAAAATACAAATTTGAAGTGCAGTTTGAAATTCAAAAAGCTTTCCACATAAATTGCACTTGATATGACATATTTTTTGTTTTGTTTTTTCACTAAAGAGATTGTACAGAGGGTTTCTGCATTCAAACCACATTTTACAATAACCAAATGTCTGTATATATTTTGTGAGTCCTACAATTTCACTATAAAATGAAATGAATGGTGTTTTATATCCTGATCTTTTGCACCTTTTTGGGCAAGTGAAGATGGGTTCAGGACTGGTGCCATGGCTATATACAGTATATTATATAACATGCAGTGTATGTTTGTGTGTGTGTCTTTTCTACTAAAATCATACTAATGACTAAGTAATTTTCACATAATCAATAGACTTATCTATTGCTCTCACCTAGGCCAATGCTTTCATTGAGACTCGTCTCAATACACCCTAACACCAAGCAGTGTGCAATGAGGGAAATTTTTCATATAGATATAAATTTTATGTATCCAACAGTCTAACTTACTCTTTAGGAGCCTTAAAGTCAATGATTTTACAGATCTGGTTACCGATTTCCACCGTGATGTCTTTTTTATTTTGTCCCATGTCTTGACCGGTGATTGTGAGATGTGTACCTCCAGATAGAGGACCAGATTCAGGTGATATCTAAAGTAGGAAACATAATGGGTAAAGCAAGAGTAAATTCATGATCATATCACATATGGCTGGAAAAAGTTGGAAAATCATCTACCTGTCACCCCTTCTATCTTTAATGAACTCTTCCACACATGCAGGATTAGGATTTGGACCTTGAAATGGGACAGATTTGTGTCCCCCATTAAAGAATTTAAATCTTTATACTTTCATGTAAATTAATAACTAACAGTCAACAAAATAACTCGTTTCATACCTTGATAATTTTAGGATTCGGACAAATGGAAGTTTTAGCGGGAAGCCAGCGATTATTTTTGTCGTTACACCATTTCTGCGTGCTACATCTGTTATCACACCAGCCACATAGATACTGTTCATCTAGAGCTAGACATTCACCACACGACTTGGCCATAATCTCACATTTATACATCATTACTGTAAACAAAATGAAATGAATGGAGTTTTACGTCCTACTTTTCTGCACCATGTTGGTTAATGAAGACGGGCAACACCATGCATGGTGCAATGAGGGATATTTTTCCAGGACAGCGGCATTAGCCTGCTCTTTTTCGATTTCCAACTGTCGAGGGATCTTTAACGTGTACAGCCTGTAGCACATGAAGCCTCGGTTTATTATCATTACCGTAAACAGACGTGTTAAAATTTTTATAATAGGCTCACGTAAACGGAACTTCAATTTTTGCTTTCTCTGCATCTGTGTGAAGGTAGTCAAAGTCAAAGTGAGTTATCTACCTTGTATGTTAGAAGGATTATCCAGTGGTTTATCTGTATCCCATAATATTTCAAAAGGAACATTTTGAGACTTGATATCAGGTATATAATCAAACTGTAATAAAACAATACATTCAGAATTAATTGGAGTTTTACATCCTACTTTTCAGCACCTTGAAAAGGTGTGAGAAGGGGCAATGCCAATGCATATGAGGAAATTTTTCCAGGACCTTACTCGTTTAGGAATCTTTAACTTGCACAACCCAAATCACACTTGTCCTGGGTTTAGATAATGTCCCTTCCAAACAAATAGACGCTTTTTCCATGTCAGTCCCCCCCACCTGCATCACTGACAGGAGGAAAAGAACTGTTATTGACTGAAAACTCACCAAGACCTCTCCACAAGTGATATCTGTACTGTCAGCGTGCTGGACCACCTGGGCTGAAACTGTGTAGCCATCTTTAATGTTGAAAAAACACTTGATTCCATTCAACGTTTGGAAATCCTGTAATAAAAAAACCTTTTACATGGTGGTATAGATTTTGTGGCTGTGCTCCGTCCTTAGGGTGGGCTGGGCACATCAAAATTGTCAGAAATGAGTTCTCTTGGCCTTTAATTCTTCAAATTTTCTGAGTACAGAATTCGAGCCCCAGCACCAATTCATTCCTGAAGACAGGGCTGAGTGTGACAGAGACATAAATCATTTAAAAAAGTAAAACTTGTGACTTACGTAAAGATTAACAGCTTTAACAGAAATATCCGTCTTTGTGTTGGAGGCTACCAGAATCTTCTCCAACGAGTTGACTATTTCTATCCGAGGACAGGACTTTGGTCCGGGGGCTAGTGTCTTTCCTGGTCTCTGTAATAAAAATCATCAACATTTAGAGCGAATGTGCAGGAAAACAACAAAACCTGCGAGTTAAGTTGTTTTTTTTCAAAACCCCCAAAATAATATCCAAAATATTGACCACCCCAAAGATCTAAGATGATGTTGTGTAAGAGTTCTTATTTGGACTAGTAACTAAAAGATTCAACTCGATATAATCAACTTGTAAGCTTAAATTTCAATGAAGAATTAATTGTAGTCTGAAAATGTAACATTAAATGTAGTTGTCTCCCTTATTCCACACTATTGAACATATAAACAATATTTTCTTTTGAAAGAGCAGACATGAAAGGGAATTAATAACTTTTAGTCCTTTCAAACTCAATAAGGTAAAAAACAATGGGGTGTAAAACTCCATTTCAATTTCCAGTCTATTAATTGACATGTTTTATGGGTTAAGTATCATCGTCACGTTTCCCCGTACCGCTAATCAGGCGTCTATTTTAACAGAATTAACATCGTTAATTATTCAAACTACAAAATGTTTGAAATCCTTCACGAGTTTAAAGTCACAGAGAATTTCGAAAGAGAATAAATAATAAGGAATTAAAACAGTGGAATGATTGGAATAGCGTTTAATCTTAAAAGGATTCATCTCATATCTAACCGGCGCCAGCTTCCTGGAAAAACGGGGGTACAAATCAGAAACAGGCAGACTTAATGCCATAACATGTAGAACTTCTCAATTAAGCCATTAAGTAAGTAAGTAAGTCGGTTGGTAGATGACAAGTTAACGTAATCTATCTACCTACATAATGGCTTCGAGTTAAATGATGACTTCTGAATGTTTAAGATTCATGGAATGGCACAGAAAGGAAAAGATGGTTAAAATTTTCAATGTTAACATATCCGGTTCCGTACCATGTACCATTTGATTGACGCAAGAATTGGAAGAGATTAAACCTGTTCAGAACTAACAAACCAAAGGTCAAGGTTATCAAAATATAGAGTTATTGTTCTTACCTGAGATCCTGTGACCAGTTTTTGACCTTGACATTCTTGGTCAGGTTCGTAGGTACAGATGTGACTCTGTACACACCATGTACAAGGGAAGTCACTCAGGGTACATCTTGTACAGCTGAAACAAACAAAAATCGAAATAAATATGGAAATAAATCAATCTATTGACACATTACCAAACCTATTAATCTTTCCCAGATTATCCACATCCACTTAAAGCTTAGATTATCCACATCCATTTAAAGCTTGGATTATCCACATCCATTTAAAGCTTGGATTATCCACATCCATTTAAAGCTTGGATAATCCACATCCATTTAAAGCTTGGATTATCCACATCCATTTAAAGCTTGGATTATCCACATCCATTTAAAGCTTGGATAATCCACATCCATTTAAAGCTTGGATTATCCACATCCATTTAAAGCTGGATTGACTTGAATGATGAGAAAAGATGACTCATCCAAAGTCCCAAGACATTCAAGATAAGAACCCATGTCCACCATTTTTGTTTGATGATGTCAATTAAATATTCCAACTATCTAACCAACTGAGCTACAGACTGTTCTCAAATCAAACTGTATTAAACAGAGTTGAGTGAGTGAATGCTTCTGTTATATATTTTCATTCTTGAAAGGGTTAAAAAAAACGTAATATCGTAGGAAAAAACTAGGAAACTAAAATCAACAGCTGTGGCAACTAATAAGCTATCTCTTGATTAAATATGACACAATAATCTAGCTAATATCAGGAACTTCTAATAGACTATCATGGTGGAAGGCACAGAATGAAAATTAGGATATTTTAAAGACCCTCCCTTCTTCTTTCATCTAAGAGGTAATTGGATATCGACAACAGCTAAGAACAATCACCTTACAAATGAATTTTATCCCATGGATACTATAACAGAGCATTTATATTGTTAAGATTTAATGCTTGACTCTTCAAAATTAAAATGGAAGCGCAAGCAGGTATATACTCTTCAATGAATAAAGTGCAGAAATAGTCCTCCATAAACACCATTGTTGTAGATCAGCTGGTAGAAAGGATCCTTGTGAACTTAAGTTGTTATCCTTGTAAAATCAATGTCAAGAGGTTTGACCATGAACCAGCTGGTAGAAAGGATTCTTGTGAACCTTACAAAGTAAGATGTTTCTTTCTTTCATTATATGTTTGGGAACAAGCTGGCTCTTATAATACCCTCCCCCTGATTGCCTACATTCCCACTTTCAATCGACAACAATGGATGGTTCAATAGAATTAATTTTTACTTTTTTTAAGCTTCTTACAGTTCAATCAATACATGGCAGAAATTTACATCAAATATCAATACAGTTATTGAAATAATGTTGAAGGAGGTCATCTTACGGTCATTTCTCAAAACGTGAAATTGACTAAAGAGGTGATTAATGGTACTTGAATTGATTTTGGCTGCTGAGTAAAAATAATATGATTATATATTAGAGTTACGGTCCTTTAGTTTAGTGTATCTAAGCCAGAGCACCATCGAAATTAAGACTAACGTTACTTGAATAGAGCTTAGATAGTGTATTTGTATGATAGAGTTAATGTTCCTCAATAGATCTTAGTCTTAAGCCAACATAAAAAAGGAACTAAGCAGAGCTTGGTCTATGCTGCCATGCCAACAAAGGCATTTAATCAGTTATAGGTGTGTAGAGTTATGGTTCTTGAATTAATCTAAGCCATGAATCCAGTGGAGAGCAGAACTGAACTCAGCATCACTTTCAGAGAGGTCGCATACCTAATATTGTTAATTTGGTATATGGCAAGGAAGGCTTATCGAATCACAATGATATGCAAGAGTTACAGTTCTTAAGTAGATTTTCAACTACTCCAATTGAAGTAGGAATACTTCGAAAACTCTAATCGCAGCAAGCAAATGTTTTTTTTGTCCAAAAAATATTTCAGGAAAATGTTGAAGTGGAATTTACCAAAATAGCTATTAACAATACTTCAAATAATCTCAGTCAAGCAAGCTTAGTTAATTTTATCCAATCATAAGTATGTTAGGGAAACAGTGCCGCAGTAAATCAAAGTCTCGCAGCAAACTAAGACTATTTATTAAGTTATAAATATAATTGTATGTTTCAGTAACAGACGCACAGAAAGGGAGGTAATTAAATTAGAGAGTAGTGGAAAGAAGGTAAATAAGGTAGTAGAATAAGAGGCGGGAACTAAATGAATTATGGTTGAGTCGTTTGAAGATGAATGTGAAGATTTCGTTAATTTTCATCAAACTAATCTAACTATAGTATTAACTAAAATAAACATGGACGGAAATAAATTGTGGAGCGAGGAATCGGGAGTAATTGAGTCAGATTCTAACGTTGTCGGCCATTATTATTATTGACTATTCTGACTACATTTCTACTTTGATACACACTAATACTTTCAGGATTTAAAGAGACTCTGTTGAGTTCAGTTCACTGATCTCTATATAAGTCAAATTGTTTTCTGTACATTCAGGATTTAAACAGGCTCTGCCATGTTTAGTTAACTGATAACATAAAGATGCTCAGCCATTTTGATTTTTTATATTAAACCAATGAAGATGCTCAGTTCAGTTTATTGAAGATTTAAAGGAACTCAACCATGTTTTGTTCACTTATAACTTAAAGATGCTCAGCCATATTGATTTTTTATATTAGACCGATGAAGATACTCAGTTCAGTTTATTGAAGATTTAAAGGAACTCAACCATGTTTTGTTCACTGACAACTTAAAGATGCTCAGCCATTTTGATTTTTTATATTATACTGATGAGGATAGTCAGTTCAGTTTATTGAGGAACTTAGCCACATTTTGTTCACTGATGATTTAAAGAAGCTCAGTCACTTTCTATTCATCAATAACAGTTCAACTGATTTGTTTCACCTTTAAGTTCCTGACTTATTAGCCTGTTAGAGTTTCTCAATAAAACCTTAACCAAAAGGGGGTTTCAAACTTGAGCTGTTTCAAAACATGTCATAATGATGGATGTTGTATCTTAATCATTAACTGTTGAAGGCAATAAATCAACTCTGGATAAATTCAAATACAGTATTTTATCATTAAAAAAACTCTGTCATATGTCACCTGTTGTTTAATTTACATAATAAAATATCCTTGTTAAACTTTCCACATATTTTATAAATCAGTAATTAAACGTTGATCGTTAATAAAACTATCATACTAGTGTTTACATAACACTGATATCATGTTAAAATAACATAACCTTTCAATCAATAACACACATGTTGTCTAAACCAATCAACACTTGGCTATTATTATTTTAACCAATCAACACTCAGGTATTATTATTCAAATATTAAAAGGCATCAGTCCCACTGATTAAATCTTCACAATGTTAAGCTGTATTACTCTTTTTTATACCTTGACTGCATTAGGCACTTTTATTGTATCACGAAAGTTTGTAAATTCAACGATTTGATTTGGTTGATGCTAGTCAATCACAGCCCTTGATAGAAAGACTTCATAATCATTCAAATTAAAGGTATCACTCCCACTAATTATATCTTTACAGTTTCAAGCTGTTATAAACTCTGTCTAATGCCTTGACATCATTAGACATTTCTTTGTTTCATTGAATTTTTTATTCTATGTACAAAACATCGTTTGGATTTTGAAAATCCGAAATAAAAATATGAGAAAGGCACCCTTTAAATAATGATTTTGATATATCAATAATGAATAGAAGATGGAATTTGTTTTATAAATAATTTTACCCGACACATAATATTGACATAGAACTATGTCAACAATTTCAACTTAATTTTTTTTTTATTATATTAATGTCAAATTTATTAATGTCAATTTATTAATGTCCATTCAATGTCAAATTTTAATCAGTCTGTCACCTTGAGACAATGCCAGACGAGGTCGGTAAATACACCAATATTTATAAAACCCTTGTTCATTGAACAGGTGACGAATATGGTCTGGTGGTTGTAGCCATGACAATGTCAATGTCAATTTATAAAGCTGTATATTTCTTAAGTCATCTAGTTTGTCATAATATTGGCAATATCTGCTTGTTAGGTTCAACATATGGTGGTCATGGTCATATGGCTAATCATTGAGTAAGTCATCTTTCTTCATTATACCAGTTGACCCAGCTGTACAAGAGTACTGTATTTCGGAAAAGATCAATACCAAGAAGTTTAACCAGGACCAAGACCATCAAAAATGTAACCCACTCAGGCAATGGCAGATGTATCAAAACACATCCTGACATGCACACAAATAATCTGGGAAGATCAATGCCAAGAGGTTTGGCCCAGGACTCTCTTATCGGTCATGCCAGATGTATCTAAAGGATAATGCACATTCTGGGATGCACACGCCACATGGCCCTGGTTGTTATGTTTTTAGCAACATCATGCACATCCACGATTAATTTCCAGTCTGACAGATAGTAATCTATTAGAAATGGAACGAGCCTCAGAGCTCCCATTAATCTAGCAGAATTTTTACCCACTGATCAGATCATGAAAGATAAGAATCAAATTTAGATTAAGAATCTTCAGTTGATTTGTTGTTGATTTTTGTCTTCATGAAGCTGAAAGAGATTGTAAAGAGGTTTTCTGAACTTTTTATGTGTATCAGGGGCATTTAAGGCTTCTATCTGCGTCATTCAAAATTTGAGTCAGATGTCTGTGGTTTCTGTAACTTTAGAAATGACCTGCCTGACAGGTGTGTTGATATAGCCCATTTTTATAAAAATGCACAAAGCTATTACATAGGAAAAAAAACAGTCAGCAGTATTAAACAACTCTTTTTATATTTTAAACAGTCAACGAATCTTTGGAGCGTTAATATACAGCTTGTTGATATATTGAAGAGAGTAAAATCAGCTATTAAGTGAGGAACAGACACTTGACAGTGGACAATGAGGAAAATCGTTTTATAACAGCAGCAATCTCAAACTCGTTTCGATTTTAAACAGTCAAAATATCTTTGGAGCATTAATATACAACTTGTTCAGAAGACGTATTGAAGAGAGCTTTATCAACCATTAAGTGAGGAACAACAGACACTTGAGAGTGTACAATGAGGGAACCTTTCAAGTTTACAGCATTATCATTCCAGTTTAATATACAACTTGTTCAGAAGACATATTGAAGAGAGCTTGATCAGCCATTAAGTGAGGAACAACAGGCACTGAGAGTCGGCCTGACAGTTCATTTCCTTTAAATACTCATCAACTCTCTAGATGGCAGCACCCAACACTTCCTGTTGTCGTCATAGATACAAGATAAATTCCTCCAATCAATGCATGTATAGCTGATGATTGACATATTGGTGTTAAAAAAAATTTCTTTCTGACTTAAAACAACTTGATACTTTAAAAAGTTAAAACAAAATGTCTTGTGATTTCTAAAAAAAAATTAGATTGACATGGTAATAATATTATGGTTGTTCATTGATACAATACCACAACCAAACACCTTCACAAACGCTTGTCAATGGTGTTTCAATGGATTATTAGGTGGGAGGCGAAAAGGGGGCATAAACTTGTGAAGGGGGGCTCACACACCAGACATTTAAGTACTCAACAATCGTAAACTTAAAGAGATTAGCATCATGTGCGCTAATGAAGACGTGCAACACCATGCAGGGTGCAATGAGGGAAATTTTGCAAGGACAACGGCTTTAGCCTACTCTTTTTCGATTTTTAAATGTCAAGGACCTTTATCATGCAAAGCCTGTAGCACACAGAGCCACGATTTATAGTTCCGTTCGAAAGACTTGACGCTTTTTCCAAGTCATGGGCAAGTCTCACAAATCATAGACTATAGAGTGTTCACAAGCTATTATGACACATTTCTAACCAAATGTTATTTTCAGACGTATTAAAAATAGTCAAAACTTTGAAATGGATTAAAAATGTCAGGATGATTTGTAAGAAGTGAGTCAAAATACAAACAGACGGCAACTATTTGAGAATCAACAAAGTTGTTATTTTTCAACCTCTTCAACATAGTTTGGTTAATCGAGTTCAAAACTACGTCTGTTATTTTTTCCTGTCTTGTCTTAACACATATCCTTCCCTAGGGCTACACAAAAAACACTTGACATTGATGGCATATTGTAAATTTCATGGAGCATGATTGTCGAAAAAACAAAATGAAAAGGAGTTGTATGTCCTACTTATCTGCGACTGTTTTGGCTAATGGAGAGGGCAATGACATGCAGTGTGCAATGAGGGCAATTTTACAAAGATAATGCATTTGCCATCTCTTTTTCGACAGAACATAAGTTTATTGTCCCGTCCACACCACTGTCAGCCCCTCCAACCTGCTTCACTGACAAAAGGAAACCAAGTTGAAAAATTTGAAGGTGTTATCTCAATCTATGTCTGGATTGAACCCTTGACTGTTAGACAATTATGAAAATAAACTATTTAAAGTTTTGGATTCCAAAACCAATGACCTTAGGACTCCATCAGTTCCCACCCTTGAAATCAGGACCTTAAACTTTAAGTTTTCAATTCCTCGCCCAATGCTTTCAGTTTGCACTTTCTACAAATCAGAATCTTAGAATCAACAACAATTTATTCAATTCAATATTTTTAACGAGATTTCAACTCACAAGATTCTTTGAGCGATAATTCTGAGAGCAGTAATCCAATATGGCCGCCAGTAACCCTATCGCTATCAATCAGAATTAATTATTTATTGGTAAATCTGGTAGATTACTTCCCTTGGTCTCGTGAATGTCAAATTTTCTTCGCACTTATCCCTGCACTTTGTTATTTATGCAAGTAAATTAAGCTAGCTGAAATCCTTACTTCATAAAAAGTTTCGCCATTTCCGTGAAGGATTTAGTTTAATTTGATTGCTGTCATCGATTGGTTGAAATTCTTCGCTTAGAGTCTGGCCACTCGTCAATAGAATGACCATCGAAAAAGATTTACGATATTCTTACCCTCGTAAAAAGTAAAGTTATGCCATTAAAACTTTCCACTATAATTCCCCTATTCTACAATTTTATATTTTTTCTCTGAAAACTCTTCTATAAAATATTGATAGCTAGATGATCAATGAGAACATAAAGAAAGACGGATGAATGAATGAATGAATGAATGAATGAATGAATGAATGAATGGGTAACTTGATGGATATATGACAGGTTGATGAATGAATGAATGACAATATGTAGGGATAGTTTGATGGATGGATGAATGATTGAATGAGTGAAATAAAGAGGGAATGACTAATTAAATATATGAATGATTAAATATAGGGATGAATGATTAAATGAATAAATATAGGAATGAATGATTAAATGAATAAATATAGGAATGAATGAATCATTAAATGATTGAATGAATGGTTAAATGAATATATGAATGAATGAATGATTAAATGAATAAATATAGGGATGAATGATTAAATGAATAAATATAGGGATGAATGAATGATTAAATGAATGAATGAATAATTAAATACAGGAATGAATGATTAAATGAATGAATATAGGAATGAATAAATGATTAAATACAGGAATGAATGATTAAATGAATAAATATAGGAATGAATGATTAAATGAATAAATATAGGGATGAATGAATGGTTAAATGAATGAATGAATAATTAAATACAGGAATGAATGATTAAATGAATAAATGATTGAATGGTTAAATACAGGAATGAATGATTAAATGAATGAATGAATGATTAAATACAGGAATGAATGATTAAATACAGGAATGAATGATTAAATGAATGAATGAATGATTAAATGAATGAATAAATGATTAAATGAATGAATGAATGAATGATTAAATGAATGAATAAATGATTAAATGAATTAAAGAATAATTGAAATAAAGAAAGAATGAATAACCCAAATTGTATCAAATAACCACTATGTAAGCAAAAGAGAATTATTCAGAATAACCATTAACCAACCAGACCAACTCAGCCTGGGTTTTTTAATTTTTTAACATCATTGATATTCCAGTCAGATGTAAAGTGAGATTGTTTTTATCTATTAGACCTTTTTAAAGTTCGTCTTTCCAGACAATGTAACTTAGGTTCTGACTTCTAATTACTCAATTCACTGAGAAAAAAGCTGATGTTTAGAAATCTTTGTAGGAGAATTTGTAAACTTAGAGCGTCTATTATTTCTATATTCAAGTCAGACGTCTGTGGATCTCGCGATTCCACTAAATCTAACCATTTTACAATAGTTACTTCATAAACAGTTCTATAATTACAGGAACTACTGATATCTGATAGAAAATTGGAATGATGCAAATAGAAGCCAAAAATGGTTTTGATACACATAAACATTTTAGAAAACCCCTTGAAAATCTCTTTAAGCTGACAATAGTAAAACATTAGAGGCTCTGATAGAAATTGAACAAGAGAAGACTAATTCAGCTTCTGGCAAAAATTTCCTCACTGTTCACTGCATGGCGTTGTCTGTCTTTCATAGTTCATGCATGGCATTGTCTGCCTTTCATAGTTCATGCATGGCATTGTCTGCCTTTCATAGTTCATGCATGGCATTGCCTGTCTTTCATAGTTCATGCATGGCCTTGCCTGTCTTCATGGGCTAAATCACATGCAGAAAAGTAGGGTGTAAAACTCCATTTCATTTCAAATTTAATTTGAATTTAAAAATATTACATTGACTATGACACAGAGTTAATAAAAGACAATATCATTTAGAATCCGAAAATAAAAAGTAGCTTAGAGTCACGTGACATCTTAACAAACACAACTAGCATGTATCTTCACGTAGTTTTTAATCGTTACTCGCGATTTGAATAGAAGCCATTTTAAAATAGGAAATGACATTTCTAGATTTGTAATCTAAGTAAATATTGGCTATTCCATGCCGTTATTAAAATGCACAAAATAACTGTTTTTATCTCAAATTCCAATTTGTTATTTTTCTATCAGGTCATTAGTCAGAGGTAATTCAAGGTCTGAGTAAGTGCTAGACATAATGATATACACCAACATTGCAGAATAACGCATGATGCAAAAATTTGCTAAATTCATCAGTCAGCTGCAATTCAAGCAATTTGTTGTTTTAAGTGATTAGTTATTCAAGGTCTGAGTGCTTAGAATAATGATATACACCAACATTTCAGAACATCATTGTATAAATTGGCTTATTTGGTTATTTACGGTCTGAGATGGATGCTAAAATTGATGATATACACCAACATGCTGCTCATTCCGAGACCAAAAAGAAATTAAGGTTTGCCCGAATGTTTTGTGTTAGGTCATTAGTTGGATCTAATTCAAGGTCTGAGTGCTGGAAATGATGATGTACACCAACATTGCAGCACTACACATGATGCTACAATTTTCTAAATGAATAAGTCAGAGGTAATTCAAGCAATTTAGCAGAGAAGGCATGCAGTGTGCAATGGGGACATTTTGCCAGAACAGGTGAGGTGATTAGCTAGCAAACATTCAACTGACTGAATCATCACTACTTCAATCATCAAGTTAACTAAGCTACTTTTCTTCACCTTCTTAAGCTAAAAAGACATGTCATGTCACGCAGTGTGCAATGAGGGAAATTTGGTAATTCATCTCTACTTCCAATTCAAACCTCAAGAGAGGAACAGAATCAAGAATGGAAGAAAGTTGTAATTGATTATTGATGGAGTTAAGTCTGAGTTTTTACCAACGTTCATCACATGATTTTTAACAGAGAGTTGACAAGAATGGGTCATTAATAAGGGCAATAAACCATAAAATTCTACGTTGGCCATGAAATACGACTGTAGAGTCATCAAGCAAATAACATGCATTCCTAAGATAAAGGCCATAAATATTAAAATTTATGCCATTCTGATACAGTAATTTCAGTCTCTTGCATTCATTTCCTCGAATCATCTTCACAGTGTCAAGGTATTACAAACTAGGTCTTATACCTTGACTTTATTAGGCACTTTTCTTTCTTGAAAGTCTCCTGACACCTGTCTGCCATTTTCACAATGTTAAAGAATTACAAACTTCCTCTTATACCTAGACTTTATTGGGCATTTTTCATTTTCGAAAGTCTCCTGACACCTGTCTGCCATTTTCACAATGTCAAAGAATTACGAACTTCCTCTTATACCTTGACTTTATTAGGCACTTTCTTGTATATTTTCATGGATCATATATAATGTTCATTTTCTTCTATACACAAAACACAGATTAGAACTAGTCATTATCTGCCATTTTGTTGACAGTCTTTCTGTTGAGGTCTCTGATTGGCTGTATTTGCTTGTGTACAATCCAATCAAATCACTAACTTCACTACATGAATTACACAATGAAGTCAAGGTATGAGATGAAGTTCATAATTCGCCACTATCCATTTTAGGGCAACTTCCCTGATCCATGAAAAGTGCTTAACGATGTCAAGGTATTAGTTGAAGTTTATAATTCCTTGACAATGTGAAGATGCTGTATCATTAGTTTAAAATTTTCTAGATGGATTGAACGAGTGGCATTACTTGACTGATGACTAATCCAATCAGTTGGTAAAATCGACTGCGGACCAGCATCACTAATTAACACTTCTCCATTCACGTTCTCTCGTGGACTTTTATCGGCACTCTTTAATGTCAAGATAGTAAAGTTAATTCCCTTTCGGACCTTTAACTCTGTCCCTAACGTCAAGATATAATTTTAATGTGTGTTCAATGAGGCATCCACAGTTAGACAAGTCCCTATCGTCCAGGCAATAATTGTAATGAGCTTTTGCACTCCTAATAGACAGTTATATCCAGACCGAATTGTAGTAAGTGCTCAATCAGGAATCGTCTTATAACAAAGTCCCTTATGTCCAGACCATAATCATAATGTATGCTCAATGATGCTTCCTCTTGAAAGGTAGTCTTTTATATCCAGACAATGATTTCAAAGTGTACTAAATTAAACTTAAGTCCAGACCATAAATGTTAAGTGCGCACAATCAAACTTTGTACTGTAACAAAGTTCCTTACATCCAGACCATGATTGTAATAAATGCTTAATGAAGCTTCATACAGTAATGAAGACCCTATCATCCAGACCATGAGTGTAATAAGTGCTCAATGAAGCTTCATACAGTAATGAAGACCCTATCATCCAGACCATAATTATAATGCATGCTCAATGAGCCAGCGTGGCCCAGTGTCAACATGAATCATGTATTTGCAGTTTATGGCCATATTTCATATGATAACTATAAAATATTCTAATCGTCTCTGAGGAAATGATTTGCCGATTTAATGAATTAAAAACAGTTTTTTGCGTTAAAATCGCGAATAAAATCTGCATGTCATTAAAATTAATGTCCATTTTCGCTTGGTTTTATTGTTCAAACTTGTTGAATCATGGACAATTTTAATGTCGGCCATAACACTTTGTTTATTGTTGAACATTTTATGCAACATTTGTTGTAATGGATTGAAAATGGGTACCAAAAGTCAAATTTTAATGGTGAAACATGCTGGAAGTACAGATATTAATTTTATTGATATAGTCATATCCTGTTGTACATGTAGAGTAACATTTTATTACTCAAAACTGACATTTTTTATATTTTAAAAGGACAAAAGTTGACAACATGGCTGTGGAGCACATCCCAGAGTTAGGCTGTAGAATCTACACAACTGTTTACCTTAGGAATGGTGTAGAATCTACACAACTGTTTATCTTAGGAATGCTGTAGAATCTACACAACTGTTTACCTTAGGAATGGTGTAGAAACTACACAACTGTTTACCTTAGGAATGCTGTAGAATCTACATGACTGTTTACCTTAGGAATGGTGTAGAAACTACACAACTGTTTATCTTAGGAATGCTGTAGAATCTACATGACTGTTTACCTTAGGAATGTTGTAGAAACTACACAACTGTTTACCTTAGGAATGCTGTAGAATCTACACAACTGTTTACTTTAGGAATGCTGTAGAATCTACACAACTGTTTACTTTAGGAATGCTGTAGAATCTACACAACTGTTTACCTTAGGAATGCTGTAGAATCTACACAACTGTTTACCTTAGGAATGCTGTAGAATCTACACAACTGTTTACTTTAGGAATGCTGTAGAATCTACACAACTGTTTACTTTAGGAATGCTGTAGAATCTACACAACTGTTTACTTTAGGAATGCTGTAGAATCTACACAACTGTTTACCTTAGGAATGGTGTAGAATCTACACAACTGTTTACTTTAGGAATGCTGTAGAATCTACACAACTGTTTACTTTAGGAATGCTGTAGAATCTACACAACTGTTTACTTTAGGAATGCTGTAGAATCTACATGACTGTTTACCTTAGGAATGGTGTAGAAACTACACGACTACATCACTTAAAGAAGTAAATATATAACTATTTATCATGGAATACCAGAGAGATTTGGTAAATCAATATGTTTCTTTACTCTCTCAATATACATTGTTATTTTATTCTAGTTCATATATTGGTGTTTATTCTCTGGTTTATATCAGGCAATCCCAGCAAATATTGACTTATATCATATGTTAATCTTTTGTATTGCAAATGGGGTGTAGCGCAGTTAGTTAGAATGTTGGAATCGTTACTTGACATCATTTGCCTTGTATTATAACTGTCTTTGTATAAATAAGAGGGGCTGTAGCGTTTTCAGTTAGGATGTTGGAATATTTACATGATGTCATTTGCTTGGTAAAGTTTCCTTCCTTTCTTGTGTTTTTTCAAAGCTGGAACTTGGTATAGTAGAGCAATGATATAAAATTTGCACACATGCACATATGGTGGTTGTGGGTTCTAATCTCATTCAGCCATCTTCACTTATGATTCTAGTCTGTTCATAGCTATGGATAATCTAGGAAAGCCCAAGCCAAAAATTTCCCAAAACAATACAGGTTTAACTCTAACTGCAGAAAAGAGTTTCTGACATAGAATCATCATCAGGACAACTGATGAGTATAAAATAGATATTAAATACTTACGAATCGTGTAAACTGCAATCAAAAAACGTAAAGTTGGTTGAGACGACATCTTTTTCTTTTGACTGTATTGATAACTTCATTACTATATGATCTGAAATGATAAAATAATTCAATAGAGTTTTACATCCTACTTTTCTGCACCATGTGGGCTAATGAAGACAGACAACGCCATGCACGGCGAACAAGGGAAATTTTGCCAGGACAGCAGCATTAGCCCGATCTTTTTTTATTTCCAACTGTCGAGAGATTTTTAACATGCACAGTCTGTACCACATGAGACCTTATTGTTTCATCTGAACGACTAGACGCTTTTTCCATGTCAGCCCCTCTTACCTGCATCACGGACAGGGGGAAACCGGGTTGAAAAATCCGAAGGTATTATTACGACCTATGCCGGGATTGAACTCCGGACTTCAGGTTATCGAGCAAGCGTCTAACTCTCTGAGCCACCGCGGCTCCTGCCCCAGATTGGGAAAATTAAGATGGACAAAGCCATGCTGTATGCAATAACGCATGTCCTGAGTCACAATAGATGAAATTATAATATTTGTAAATTGAAATGAGATGGAGTTTTACATCCTTCTTTCCTACTCCAGTTTGGGTAACTGAAGATGGGTGAAGCCATGCAGTGTGCAATGAGAGATGCCATGACAGCTACATTGGCCTAGACCATTTCTCTTTTTACACTAGAAATGGATCTTGAGCACATTCCAAAGTTTGAAAAACCAAAAACAAAACCCCAAAATTGGCACCAATATCTGAAATATTTCAGAATATTCTACTAGCGGATCTGCGCTAATAATATTTAATTTTTATCAAACTTTTATTTCCATTTGCCAAATCAAAGACAAAGCCCTAAAACTGGCACCAATGTTTGAAATATATCAGACTATTCTGCTAGCAAGCTGATCCTTAAGCACTAATGATATCAAATTTTTATCAGGAATTTTGTACCAGTTGCCAAATCAAATGCAGAACCTTCAAATAGGCGTCAAAAATTTCAAAAACATTTAAGACTACTCCCTTATGAGCAATATAAATTGAATTTGAATCTTGAAATTTCGAACAATTGGAAGATAAAAACTGTCTGCTAATTAGAATTATCAGGGAAAAGACGATAGCCATTCAAAGGACGGCAGACATTCTATGAACAATGTTCTCCTTCTCCCTAGGTGGTCTTTATCATTCTCAATATGTCTGTAAAATTCAATTCAGAACAGTCATTACTGAAGGGATGGTGCTTTTGATATTCACAGACGGCCACTTATCGTTCTGAATTATATTAAAAAAATTATATTGCTACTTCAATTTTATATAGAAGATCTTTAGACTGAATTCATAGTCAATTATTTTTGAGGTTGAGTCCAACATGACTGGCAAAAACAGGATAATCAACAGTCTAAAGCTCTAGTCAGACATGCCTGGTAAAACAGACCAGGGCTATACTTGGTAGGTAAATATAAACATTAAATAGTCCAGAACTATTGATAGTAAAAACTCTAGGACTGGTAAATACAATCAAAATCAAATGCCTACATGACTGGTAAATATAACCAAATCAACAGCCCTTATAGACTTTTGTATGCAATTCCCAACAGTCACTATAAAATATATGTTTAATAAATAGCCATATTGTCTTTAACCCATTTCACAATTCCTGATATATTAGCCAGGAAAAAAATGGCGCCATCGTCTATTGTTGCATGTTAGTTGATTGACAGGCCATTTATATGTTAGGAGAAAGGTAAAGTGCTAGAGTGAGAAAAAATGGCCAAATTGTCAATGAAAACATTTCCAACCTTTCATACAGAGAATTAAAAGTCAACAGAAAAAGTTCGTTAAAATGACCATATGTGTCGCAAAAAAACAGCAGGCAGACGCGAAAACACCACCAGAATTTGTTGCATTTCAATTGCAGTGAATAGATTCCATGCATAGTAATTGATGGTAATATGCCGCCATTATTTTAAAGGCGGGAAATTGGAGCTGAAGCAGAATAAGAATCATATTGAGAAAATGTAATTGAATTTCATTTGTGGTTCAGACTTCACGTCTGCTGAAAGTGTTACAAAGTTTCAGTTTTTTTTTGCTGATCTCTACGCAGTTATATTCAATAATTGAGTAGAAGTGGAAATTTCAACATCTTGATTCTGTTTTTCTGCGATTAGCAAGTCAAATTGGAATCTGATTCAAGGATGAAGGTTTTTTAAAAATGAGGTTTCATTACTCTTGAGAGTTAAAATGTGATAAATATTGGTTAATACACGTAAATATAAGCAATTAAAGTGACGGTTTTGGTAAATTCTACATCTTCCTTTGATAGGACTAGCTTTAGTGCATGTATGTAGGTAACTAGGCATCCCTTTTAGATAGTCCACATAGCTAACATTTTGGTGTTTGTGTTTTTAAACTTGGCATCAGTTTCAGAGAGTCCACATAGCCGCTACAAATTTAGTGTTTGTGTTTATCAACTTGGCATCTCTTTCAGAGAGTCCACATAGCTAATAATGTTAAGTTTATCAACAACCCATTTCTTTTGAAAAGTTCTCATGGATAACAACCAATTTTTCTTTTTCGAGAAAGGTGGCAACTTGACCAGACAATGTAGAACCTGCTTCGTTCGTCCCTTTAAATTATCACAAATATCAGTGAAGATTAAGCAGGATCAAGATTAATCGACATGTAGAGATGGCGCCACAAGCTAAGATAGCAGACGTAGAAACCACTATTAACTACATCAACACAAATATCAGCCTTGTTCAAATCTGCCGAAAGTGTTTATCAAACTTTGGTTAATAATCGCTGATAGTCACAAATCCATGATTACTTCAATCGTTTTCCTTCCTTTTTCCTCACGTAAATTAGAGAGCTCCAATCCTGACCCGCCATTGACCAACTTTCTGACTCACATCAAATTTCTGAGACTTTAATCAGCCTTTGAAAATGTCTGCTGTTTTTTTTTTTCCTATTTTTTTTGTTTGAAGAAATTTGCACTATTGGAACATCAAACAGAATAAAAAGATGAGGTTTGGAATCCTGGCCTAGTCCTTTCAGATGAGGCTTATGAAGACAGGCAACACCATGCAGTGTGCAATGAGGTAAATTCCAGAATATGTATATTAGTTTATATAGTATTGATTTGCCAAAAACTTAAAATTAGATTAAAAAAGAAGCCCCCCCCCCCCTTCTCTATTCTTTCTTTGATCCTATGCTACAACTGAATCAGAAAAGCATTACAAACTTTGGAGAATCCACACAATTTCTCTTTATGATTAAGAGCGTCTACACAGCAAATTGTATTGATTTTGCCTTAATCTAAATTAAGACCGTCTTGTTAATGAATTAAAGAAACATGGTCCATGACCCAGAACACGATGTAAAAATTAGTTTCTGCGTAAAACGACGATTTAAACCGAACGTCATTTCTTCGGCCATCTTTTCTCCTTAACCAAATCAACCTTTTATGTTGAAAATGTTTGAAGTTGGATGGCAGAAACGATAAAAAACGTGAAGGAATTCTTTGCGTTGGTTAAAAGCCTGTTTAAGATGCGACGAAACATTTTATGGTTGTATTTGTTCGTGTTTTAATCAAATTGTTCCGAGCGTGAGGCCATTATCATCGTTATAATAATGATAAAATTCAAATCCAACTTGTTGACAAATTCTTAATGATATAAAGAGATTTTTTACGATCTCTGTTCTCCACTCCCGTAGGTCTTCTGATTAAGAAATCGTCGCTATAGAAGACAAAATTAATCTTCTTGAACTTGATTATAAATTTTGTCAAGTTTCATTGGTTGGAATCAAAACGATGAGGTTTTTTATATGTCTACTGGCAGCACAGACCAGAATGTCGTTTAAGGGTTCATCGCATCTGTAGGGATGGACGGTGGTTGTAAAAATTTTCCAAAATTTGTCAAATCTAATTGGTTGAACTCAAATTGACCAGCTCTAGAACATTATGAAAGTTTAAAGTCTGCAGGGACCAAGGCTATGGTTTCAGAATGCCTCTTTAGGGAGAGAATTTGGTTTTTGAACAGCAATGACTTCTGCTCTGTCAATTAGTGGTTTTAAGATGCTTGACGTCTGATGAGTTTTGTTGTCATGACGTGTCGTCTGCAGGGACCAAATTCGGTTAAAAGACGTCACTGTAGAAAGGGAATTAGGTTTTTTGTTTTTGATTCGACAATCACTTTTACAATGTTAATTATTGCTGTTAATTACGGTGTTTTAAGACGCTTGACGTCTGCTACTTTCTTACTTATCAGGTCGTCTGCGGGGACAAAAACGCGGTTTTAGAATGCGTCCCATCTTTTGGGACAGATTTTGTTTTAGCGGCAGAAATTAAAAAGACTAGAGGCTTTTTCCATGTTAGCCCCTGCAACCTGCATTTTTAACTGCAGGAAACCTGTTTTAAAATTATAAAGGAATTATCTCAACCTATGCCAGGATTCAGGATTATACCGTGGACCTTCAGGTTAGTAAGCAAGTGTCCAACTCACTAAATTACTGCGGCTCCATCTGAACGTAGAAAAGCCAAAATTGGACTCATGAAGACTGGCAACATCATACAGTGTGCAATGAGGGAAAAGTTGCCAAGAAACCCAAAAATAAACTTATAGGATTCTTACCTTTTCCTGTTGGAATTGGTGGTAGTTTATTAGGCATAGGGGTATCACAACGAACTCCACCCTGTAACAATGGCTTCCCCTGCGTTTTTAACACCACAGGGCGTTTATTGCCAATCTCGTAGCTGGTAAAAACACATTTTAATTCGTTTTCATCTATTGGTGGTAGATAGGCTATCGATACTTTCAGCTGAAATATAAAATATCTAAAAATATAATTTCAAAAATCTAATAAGGAGCAATTTGATTGGTTTATAAAACTACATTGAAAATCAATTTTAGTGATTGACCAATCAGACAACTGTAAGCTGTCATTGTAAGCTCCTTAGCAACTCTTTGAGCCACTGCAACTTCCTTAGCAACAAAGAAGATTCATAAACCTACCTCTTGAGTAGTGATCCCACGACCCTTCTGTATTTTTGATGGTACAACTTGAGTGATGTTGGTACACTGCTGACCACTGTATGACAACCAACGCATGGACTGATCTTTGATTTGGCAGTCTGTTGTCGGGCTACATCTAAAAATAGAAGAAAATAAAAATAAGAAATCTGTAAATGATGAAAAGTTAAAGAAATGATAAATGTGAAAGCTCAAAAAAATTTGGATAAGACACACTATGGCACAATGACTGTCATGAAAAAATTTTCTTTGACATACAATGTCAGGACAGTTTCTCTTTAACTTAAAAACTGAAAACGAAGGATTAACTTAAAAACTTTCTTTATGCAGTTGGTGTGTTATTAATAGCGGACTATTTACTATTTCACAAAATCTTAACCAGAGTTTAAAAAAAATACAGTGATCTGATTGGTTTACAGAACTAAGATTAAAATCAAAATTCAAAATGCAGTAATATGATTGGTTGCAAAAGACATTTTTGGTTCAACCAATCAAATGACTTGAACATGATTTTCAGTCAAGTTTTTGTGAAATTTGCTTTAATGAAATGTGAACTTCAAAAGTCAAGCTTAAAGAAGAAAATTAAATGACAACATCCCTTGAAATGCACAAAATACAGTAGATGATCAACATTCATTCCACTAAAATACAAGACAAATATAATAGATAAATAATACAATTATACATGCATACAAACTAAATATAATATACCAAATAGGCAAAAATATTCAAACAAGTTTCATGTTTACATTGTTGTCAGAATGGCCTTCAAATCCAAATATCAGTAACATTTGGCCAGAATCACCTGGTGTCAGGAAGAGTCAGGCTTACTGATTCCAAAAAAGGACCTAAAGGGCTGGACAATTTGAAAATGCTTTAAGCAAAACTCTGTTAGCCAAAGCCTAATAATACATCTTCACTAATTCCCTTTAACTTAGATTGGATTAAAGGGATTGAAAAATGGTTTTCTTAGCAAGAGTTTAACATCCCTTAGAGCCTTTGTGACATCATAAAACCCTAAATTTAGTGGAATTGCAGGAACAAAATTGGTTAATTGAAATGGTGCAATTGATGCTATCAGTAACCATTATACACGTACAAAATTTAGTAAATCTCTTAACAATCTCTTTAATCATTCAGTCACTAATCAGAAAAATTAAACGTTACTTGTATTCGACTATGAAATATTACTCATTCTATATTTGCATATCAATAGATATTCTGGAGGCCATAGACAATTGACCACCATATATGGAAATCCGAGGAGAAAGCGCCATTCAATCATGAACCAAAGAATCATACACAAATCACTGAATTACAAAAGACCATCCCTGAAAGTGTGGAATTGCAGAAAGTCATTCATGCAACTTACAGGAACTTTTAATCAGTAGGTATAAAAACATGGAATCATCAAAATATGGAAATTCTGGCAGAAATTGCCATGGAATCATACGTGAATCACTGATTTACAAAAGACCATTCCTGAAAGCATGGAATCGCAGAAACTCATTCATGCAAGTAGTAGAATCTTTTAATCAGTCAGTGGAATCATCAGGTTGCAGCCTGTTGCTTCTAATCAACCGCCTGTCTGACTAATTCCTGCAATTTCTAAAATATTAGAGGTCACGAACCCTAGAGGTCGGAGTTTAATACCCGAAACATTTGCAATTCATATGATTTAAACATAAAAATGATTGACGAGGGAGCTGTCATAAAGGACAATAATTAACGTAAATCGGGAAGATTAAATTGTCAAAGAATGCAACACGATCTTATTTATCATTTCAATATTCAAATACTATGCTATATCAGATGATATGACAAACATTATTTATGATTCAAATTCTGGTCAAATGTGCACGTCATTATGCGTAATTGTCCTCATTTGCATAATTATTTATTGATTGTTGAGTATTAATCATTCCGTGGTAATATTTTGTTATCTTATCCATCTATGAGTTAATCTACCAACGCTTCTCGTATCTTATGGTATTTTCAGCGCTAATCTTTGTAACACTTTGACTACAATACCAGCAATATGTTATGCCAATTCTTAAAGGGATTGTAAAGAGGTTTTTCTAAATTTTTTATGTGTATCAGGAACACTGATAGCATCAATTTGCACCTTTCCAATTTTCAATCAGATGTCTCAATTGTTTATTCACTAGTTCTATACAATATTTTTGTCTTCTGATAAATTTGGATAACAGAAAGTTTAACAGCTGTTTAAAAAGTTTTTAATTGCAAAGCTGTTTAAGTTTCAAATGAAAAGTAGGAGAATTTTCAAGGCATTATTCCAAAAGACTCATAAAAAAGACATTAACTTGTAAAAGATGTATCATTATGACAGCAAGGCATCCATCGAAATGGGAAATAGTTTTTAAAATCCCTCAAGACTTAGACCATAAAACAACACCAATTGACATTAAAAAAACATAAAACAGATAAAAACTGCTTCAAGTTTTCTAAAATATTCATTTTTCAGTCATAACTAGTCGTATTTTGACACGAAACACAAACCACTCTGACTAACAAGTCCCCGAGGAATATATTTTTCGCAAACGTGAAGCGTGTCTAATTGATATGAATTGCTCTACGATGGCCGCAAACGACAGAAATGTAAAATATTCCTGGCAATCAAGCAGAAAGAAACGTAAAATTTTCCGCCCAAATCGACATAAATCATCAAGATGAATCATGGGATAGATCGTAAACGAATAAACTGAATAAACTTCCAGCCGATGTTTTCCATTTTATCGAATTAATTTTTTTTTTCTAAAAACGAGTCCCACTTATTGGCGATAAAATAGATTTTTTGTGAAATTTCTAAAAAGCCAACTTGTTGCTTTATCAGGTTCCAGAAACCGAATGAAACGGTTGGAATCAGTTTTTTTTAAAACAAATTGAATTAAATGTTTTTCTCTCAAGACCAATGAATGATCAATAGACAAATAGATTTCAATGACGAACTTAAAAACTTTATACTTTAAAAACTGGTCTCTGAAACAGTCTACCCATAAAGTCTTAAAATGGCTATAGCAATTATAATTTGAGCAAATTAACAAAAACAATACAAAGCTATAGAGATTACATTATGTCCTACTTGTCTGCAATCAATTGAACAACCCCATGCAGTGTCTGATATAGGAAATTTGTCCGATCAATATCCAACAGGGATCTTTAACATGTACAGCCTGTATCACACAAGATGTTAGTTTATTGTCTCATCCATCTTCTCATCCATTGTCTTTCCATCTCAGTCCCTCTTACCTGCATCACTGACAGGGGGGAAACCAGGTTGAAAAATCTGAAGGTATTATCTCTACCAATACAGGGATTGAACTCTGGACCTTCGGGTAAGTGAGCAAACATCTAACTCACTCACTGAGCCACCGCGGTTTCATAAAGCAATTAAGAAATATTCCAGTTCAATAACTAATGTAAGAAAACAACAATAAAAGCAATTCCTGATAGTGTTTAGACACCATTGAACATGTAACTCTTAACACAAAAAAACCATAAAAAGCAATTAGTAAAACTGTCAAGGTACTATTGAACGCTATGATAAGGATGGGGAAAATTGTCTAATTAGCTAGAACTCGTTAATTTCATCAATTGATGAAGATAAAAGTGACGAAGCAGATCGGTTTGTCTAATTAGTAAACGTCAATATGTCTGTCAAACTGAATGACAAACATCACACTTTTTATTGGAATTTTCGACATTTTGAACTCAACTTGTCCTTTTCACACGGGAGACTTCAAATACCTTATCAAAATATCCAATTTGATTGGTCCATTGGTAAACTTTTCATCGGAATGAAAGGTAAACTTACAATTTCTTCTCAATTTTGATTGGTTCCCTTCTCATTCGTATGTTTGACAATTTGAACTCTACTTATTGCTTTCACTCGGTAGGCTTCAAATACCTTCTTCAATATACCCAATTTGATTGGTCCATTATAAAACTATTCATTTGAAAGTTGGACAATTCGAACACAACTTGTTGTTTCCATAAGGGCGACCATCAATTCCTTCTAAATTTTGATTGGTTGATTGGTCAACTTTTCATTTAATTTCAACCTCACTTGTCCTTTCCACACGAGAGACCTTCAATACTTTTGATTGGTTGATTGGTCAACAGCGAACATTCTCTTACAAATATAACACGATGAAAAATAATGAAAAAAATCGTTGACTTCTGTTACAACTTGTTTAGTCAAATAACAGACACAGGTTTGAAAACGGAATCAAAATGCAACATCTAATGATCGCCTTTCAGCAGAAATAAATAAAAAATTCCTCAAACAAACATCGCAAAGAGAAAATAGTTCAAGTTCATTCAATATTAACAACGAAATTCCGAATATCTTTGCTGCAGAACCGTTTCATCAATCAAAACAACAAAAGTTCGTGAAATGATGCAGAAAATCGTAAAAAATATTGTTTGTTTATCCAGGCCTTTTCTTTGCATGGAATTGATCATGTGACTTTGGTTGTTTATTTTGAAAATATTTCTGATCGTAAAAAATTCATTGATATTTATTTTGTGTTTGTTAACTTGAGGATTGTGCTTGAAATATGTTCAAATTTTCACAAGCTTAATTTTCAGGAAATCTCTCGTTCTGTACATTTGTTCTGGATTAGGAAAATCTCTTGATTGTATACGAAAGCTTACTTATATTGTTGTATAACTTTATGTCTAAAGGTGTAATATACATTGTTTAAACCATTTTATTACATTTCAAATCTCAAGATTAAAGAGATTGTCAAGAGTTTTTTAAACTATGTATGTGTATCGGAGTGTCAGGGACACTGATAGCATCAATTTGCACCATTCCAATTTTCGGTCAGACATCTGTGGTTCCTGCAATTTCAATAAAACCAAATAATATTAGTAAGCATTTCTATAATTACAGGAACCACAGACATCTGACTAAACATTGGAATGATGCAAATAGAAACCAAAAACCTCCCCGATAAGGATAAAAAATCTAGAACACCTCTTCACAGTCCCTTTAAACATTATGTAATTTATTTTCTGTAAGTGATCTACCTACCAGATGTTTTTATCATAAAATAACAACTTGTTGTAGACCATGTATTTATAATTACTTTATATAATGGTGAGAACTAGAATATCTTAAAGCTTACATCAATAAGAAAGATTTGTCATGTAGCCAAAGACATACCATATTATGATTCCATTATTTTCAAAAACAATTCAAAAACAAAATAGAATGCCAATTGGAATTTTTAGGTTCCAACCCAAAGAAGCATGTTATAATACGTTTTGTGGCAGGGTTTTGGATATCCATTGGTTTCTAAAAGTTTTAAAAATACAAGGCTGATAAAAGGAAAGAAAGAAACAACAATATCTTACAAGGATAACAACTTAGATTCACAAGCTGGTCCTAGATCAAACCTCTTGACATTGATCTTTCCCAGATTATCTGAACCCATGTACAGTTGGGTCGACTTATTCAAGTCCTCAGACTATCACATGCAGACCAGAATTAGAACCCACGACCACCATTTGTTAGATATTACTAAGCAAATGAAGTCACATAAAGCACCAAGCTCTATCAGACTGAGCTATAAAACCCCAAACAAGACAGCTAAAATATGACATCCACAATTAATACATATTGACTGAAATAATGTAAAATATAAGCAAATCCAAAACCAACTGACTGAAGCTACAACAGAATCCAAAACAGAACAACATAAATTATATACTCACACATCCACTCGCTTGTTTCTTTTAAAAAATCAAAATAAAAAATTAGAAATAATGAATGAAACTTAAGTCAGAAAGGCATTCTATATTAACAGGCCATTCTAAAAATTAAAATGGTTAATTAATAAAAGCTAATTGCTGATTACAAAGCTAGGGTTAATTAATGGACAATCTAGTTTAAATGTGATCTGGAGATTTTGTTTTATGTTTTTCTACGAATGACTTCAACTGTCAACTGTGATCCATCTTCTTTAAATTGTGTTCTGCTGAAACATTTGACACAATAGCTTGAAAAGTCTTTATTATTTATGTTAACCAATAAAAATCACTTTTCAAAGAAATATTTATTGAACAGAGAATTTGATTGGTTAAATGATTCATAAACTAGAACATGAGATCCGAAACAACTATGTCAGATCATGGTTGGCAAGTGGAAAGTAAGAATAAACAATGTACAGTGTCAGGACTGGTGTAAGTTGTAGGATTGTTGATACAATATAAAATATAAGAAGCTAATCCTGTCTACATTGTGTCCAAATCGTTAACGTTATGTGTTCGCATCTTCTATTTTCTACTGTATCGATAATCCTACACTGGACACCCTGAACCGTTCTCTGTTCACCCTGATCCGTTCACTATTAACCATTCCTCCTCTATTCCCACCCTTAAACCACATTTGGGCGTATCAAAAACCATTCTATAAATTAGGTAATCATCATGTTATTTTTAGAGTTAATAATTGATCATGCAGTTATTAAATTAACAGCCAGAAAAAAACAAACTGGTATCTGGGTGCTAAAAGCTAAGTAAAAATCACACCTCTAGAAGACAGAATAACAAATATTACGTGTTAAGATAAAACTCAGAGATATTTCTGTTCTACGTTTCTGTGTTAAAAACATCCTCATCTTTTGATATCAAAATATTTTCTTGTCATAAAAGGGATTTGAACTTAAGTTACATAATGGCCAATAGAATTAAGAGATTGTAAAGAGATTTTCTGTATATCTGGGACACTGATAGCATTCAATTCGCACCATTTCAATTTTCAATCAGACATCTGTGGTTCTTGCAATTCCACTAAAACTAAGCAGTTGGTGACGTTTGATTGCTAAAGCTTGCTAAATATCAAGGACCTTTTTGATAGTGACGTTATTTAAGAAAGACAGACGTCTGATTGAAAATTGGAATGGTGTAAGCGATGGTATAGGTATCACTGATATACATAAAAATTTAGAAAACCTCTTTACAATCCCTTTAAAAGATTTCTTGAACCTACTTGTCCAATAAATTCAGAAGTTGATATATTTGTTTCAGATGTTTTTAAGGAATCGGGGCATTAATAAGATTATATAAGACTGACTTACTTGTCTTCAAAAGAACACCATCCACAATACGGATCTTTGGCTCCCAGACAATCGTAACAAGTAGTATACTGGCTGCAATCATGTACTTGTAACTTGGTTACCTGAAATAAAAAGAACATAAACCATTAAGATTCTGAAAATGTGTGGAGGCCGTGTGGACTCTCTAGTGATTGGCCCTTCACCCTCAACCTCAAATTTCTTCAATAACGATTCAAAATCAATGTGGATGCTGTGTGGACTCTCTAGTGGCTTGGGGAGTGATTGGCCCTTCACCCTCAACCCTCAAATTTCTTCAATAACAATTCAAAATGTGGATGCTGTGTGAACACTCTAGTGGCATTTCAATGGGGAAACCAAGGAACTGACTGGCATTGCCCCTCCCCCACTTTCAAATTGATGCTGGGAGCCCCCCTCATTGATCCTGTGTCCCCTCTTTGCCCTTGAGAAGTCAAATTGATATTTTACGATTTTTTTTTATCTATGTGGACTCTCTGAAATATTGTAGTATATGTATTCATATATCTATGTATATGTCATAGATTTTTGGTAAATTTATCAGAATATTTTAAAATGTGAACTTTCATGTCTGGTCATGACGACCTACTTTGTCTTTGAGATGTCAGGTTGATATTTCGCGAATTTTTATCTATGTGAACTCTCTGAAATATTGTAGTATATTTATTCATATTTATATATATGTCATAGATCTTTTGGTAAATTCATCAGAATATTTTAAAATGTGAACTTTTGGAAGCCATTTTGTCTGGGCGTGATGACAATCTGACTTACCAGATGTGGACGACACGTAAAATGTTTTTAAATATCTGAATAACGAGAATTTGATATCCTTTTAAATATGAAATATTTCCCGATTTGGTGATGATTTCCCCGAACGATTTAACGTGATGGTTAATTCAACGTATGTAATACTAATTAAGGGAATATTTATAAAGTTATATGCTAATGTGGAACTCTTCAACAGAAGTGAAATATAATTGATGACTGTCGCCTACGTGCAACTGTTCTCAAGTCTACTTTTATCTTATTCCTGTTTGGAATCTTTTGCTAGCAAGTTTTGAAATGACACTCTTTTTCTATATTCTACTGTCAAGGGATCTTTAATATTAGAACATCTAATATATCTTGAATGTATTCAAATTCTATTTCAGTTTGCAATGAGGGAAATTTTACCAGGGTAGCTGCATTAGCATACTTTTTGATTTTTATCCATCAAGGGATCTCTAAAATTATCATGTCCCAACTAAATTAAACCATCTAATACATTCAATAGATCTGCATTAATTTATATCCAGTGTGCAATGAGGGAAATTTAACTAGAACAGTGAGATAAGCCTAAGCCTGTATTGTTCCATCCGTCAAGGGACATAATTATATGGTTTAATATATATTTCCTTCCGTCTATAATGTTAAAAGCCTTTCATAATAACTATAAACTAACTATTGTTATAGAAGAGAAAATTTGGACTTGGGTCGGCAAGACGACCAACACAATAGACCTTCATCAATTCTATAAAGTTAACTATCACTCTAATGCAGTGTGCAATGAAGAAAATTTCGATTTCGTCTGTCAAGGGACATAATTAGTCTGATATATCTTTAGTCTATTGTTATAGAAGAGAATAATTAAGAAAATTTTGACTCTGGAAAGCAAAACAACGAAGACAATAGACGTTAATATAAAACTTCATCAATTCTTTTACTTTTCTTCATATTCATTGATTTTCTCTATTCATTGTTTTACTCAAGATTATTTTCTAAGTTAGAGTCTCCCTGGTTAATGCCGCTGTTTTGAAAATTTCGCTTCATTGCACAGTACATGGCGTTCTCAAGTCAATTGTCTCCCTTTCTAATAGGACTCTTAGGGCCATATGCAGCGCTCATACTGAACCTAAACTTTGACTAAAGTTAGACTTAGGTATGCACCCATCGATCTTTACGAAAGTCATGCTTAAATTTGACTATCAAATGAAAGCCTTGATCTTAAGTTTGTAAAGTTTGACTTTAGCCAAAGTTCAACTTTAGTCAAGGTAAGAGCGCTGCATACGGCCCCTAAGTCCTACCGACTTCTAAATATCTGAAGAGACCTATAACATGCAAAGTTTGAGAAATAACGAGAGATAGGGAATCCAACTTGAAAGAGTATTTAAGAAGAATCAATGAGTAGAGATAATTTTCTTTCTATAATAATGATAATAATTATGTATCTAAGTCTAGAATTACTATTATTATGTCTTTTATTAAGCTATTCATAAACCACACAAGATAGTGGTGTTATTTCCTTTCTATTGCCAATAAGATTGAGTGCAAGAATAGCCAACAGATACGTTCTGTATTCAGCTAAATCTGTAGAGTTCTAAGGGTTTGAACCATTCTCAGTGTAAGAAAAAACCTTATGCCATGGCCATTGCTTCTGAGAGTCAATCCAGCGTCACCTAATCTGTAATCAGAGAATAATGCAGGAGACAAGAGACAAGACAATGGAAGAAATTGTTCAAACAACCAGAGTAATACCCTGTAATAACAAACATCTTGTCTGTCCTGATACAACGACAACAAATATTAGCCTTCACATAGCTCCTGGCTAGACTTAACACTGGGTCAACAGACTTCATAAAAACAGCGTTAGATTTCTAAAGATGAAGAAAAGACCCAGGAATAAAAGCATTCTTGATCACAATTTGTTGCCATGACGACCAAAACTTTGACAATTTTTTTGTTTTTTTAGATACTAGATTCAAAATTCAAATGCATTATGCAAGTCACTTTGTTGTCATGATAACCAAAAGATCAAATAAAAATTTTTTCAATAATTGTTGAGTAACAGAAATATCAAAGAGCAGAAGAACTTTGTTTTATTTTTTGCAAGAGGATTGGACGTGGCATTTGCTTGACATAATGTACCCTTTGACTTATTTGTTTAATCGGAAGTTCAAAAATGAGATCTGAGGAGGTAAACAATCTCAAACACATTGCGTGGCAAAGATGACCTCAACTTGTTTAATCTTTCACAAAGCGATTAAATTGCGAACGAACCTCGATCAACGATATCCTCTCGAAAGTGACCCAAGGTCTCGTAAGATGTCAATCAAGTTAGCTTAACAATGGCTGAATTTCTTTTTCACAGAAATCAAATTTCCTCTCAAGATACAAAGGTCAAGGTCAAGGGTTGTCAAAGGGAGATAATCTAATCAGAGCAGACGTACAAATGAAATCAAGACAACTGGTCTAATTGACGGATCATTTCAATAAAAAATTACAAATGTCACATCAAACGTTGATTGGGTAAAAGAGGCGAAGAAAAACCTGTTTGTCTGAAGTCGTCTGTGATTTTTTTATCAAGCACGTAAAAAAATTGATTTTTTTTTCCTCTTCAAAACAAATAATTGATTTTTCGAGGTCACAGTCTGTACTAATTAAAGTAATTTTTTAAGTGAATTACTAGTCTCTCGCCATCAATAACGCAAATTCTATTTTCAATTTTACACAATATCAGCCCCGCTGCACTTTTTAATGAAATTTGCTGCCGAAATTGATGAAATCCATTACATTAACTGCTGATCAGACCAATCTGCTTGTCATTTTATTGATGTACAAAGACGAATTATCTCCCACCAAACTTCATTCAGAAAAAAATCTAATTAAAATTCATTCAGTGTTTCCAAGCTGATTAGAATAAAGAACGAGGGTTTTTTTTAATTAGAAACAGGCTCGCAGCAATATCATGCCATTTACAGATTCGCAGCAATTCACTTGCAACAGGCTGGAAACAATGTTCATGTCTTTTACACTTAAGTGAAGTAAATCTTGAAGGCATTTAAAAAGTGAAAACCCTGAGGTTCCAGATTGGCTCCTACCAGACAATACAATGGGCACCGTGCCTCATCCTTTACTAATCCGGTCTGTCCACATCGAATGAAATCTTACCAAGCATTTTACTAGTGACAGAAATAATAATTTGGAAATTGGGCATCAATCACTTTCGGAGGGTCAACATTGATCAATGATGGGCTTTTTTTAAAAAAACAAAACTTTGGATTACAAGGATCCTTTCTACCAGGTGGTCCCCAAACGTCTTGGCATTGATCTTTCCTGGCCACGTATTCTTGAAACGATCTTAGGCAGTCCTAGAATCAATGTTAGAAGATAAGAACCTTGGGACATCCTAGTGATCATTTCAAGAATACATGGCCAGGATTATCTGTACCCATTACAGCTGGGTTGACACAAGTTGACTGAGATTAGAACCCACAACCACCATTTGTTCCAAGGAAATGACATTGTGTAAAGATTCCCTAGGAGAGGAACCATTGTTCAATTCAGAAAAATCATTTGCATTGAAAAGTAGAACAACAAACTGTCTCTAGGTTAAAATGCCATTCATTTTTGTTTAAATCAATGATATTATTAGGTCAAATTATAAACAATACATAATTAAATATTATTGTTTCTATGATATTTAAGTATTTGTTTCCCTAACTACTTCACTAACATGTTGAAACACTTGAAATAATATTTTAATGTAAAATTATAAATGATTTGACGGCAGGTTTTAAGTGGTTTCAATTGCAAATACATGTCATATGGCAAAGGAGTTGAATATCAAAATGTAAAAGTGCAATATCACTTGTAAGCATTATCTGTATATTAAAGGGATTGTGAAGAGCTTTTCTATTATGATATGAGTATTTGGTACACTTAAAGCTTCTATTTACTAGAAAATCAGAATGATGTAAATAGAAGCTATAAGTGTCTCTGATACACATACAAAGACTAGAATATCAGAATGGTGTAAATAGACACTTCTAGTGTACCTGATACACATACAAAACCTTTATACAACACTATAAGCTCCTGACAAGTGAGTTTGCACACTTCGAACTCAATAAAATAACCTGCTTGGTTGGTTGGTAGATGACAAGATAACATCCGCTTCCAGCTTATAAAGCTGATATCACAGACTAAGCCTCCAAAGTGGATTACATATATTTATATATCAGATAATAAAGTATATGAAAGTAGGTTAATAAACTAAGCTTATCATATTAGCTTATATAAAAATCTAATTATAACCTGAATTCAATTATAACCTATTTTAGATCCAGGATAAGCTATCAGACACATACACATAAAAATATTGACCTTGAAAAATCTGCTGGAAATACATCTCAATACAATGAGTGCTGAACCTATTTTCAAAAAATCTTTAGAATTCTTTCTTAATATTCGATGGTAAAAACTGCCCCCCAAAACCCATAGCCCACATTCACTGCCTATATCTACACCCCCTTACCAACTGCTAAAACTTTTTGACCCTGGCTGTTCTGTTATTTCCAAGTGAACTTGTTTGCTGTAATGAAATTGATTTCTAACTGACTACGAGTGGCTCAATATACTATCCACTATCAAATCAAAACAAGACAAAGGTAAAAAATGATCTGTACCCCCTAAACAAATTAAAAATTTCTTGAATCTGAACTTTGTGTTATTTCCAAGTGAACTTGTTTGCCGTAATGAAATTGATTTTTAACTGAATATGAATGATTTAATATACATGTATCATTTCTAATCAAACAAGATTCTAATCAAAACGGGGAAAATGGTAAAAAAATGATAAACGAGAAAATTTGAAAGATGAGTCTTGTATTACATCAATAAACGTCAAGATTTGGAAGAACTCAATTCTGTATCAGTACGTCGGAATCGAAAATCAGGCCAATTGTTATTTCTTAGAAATTCTTGGAATGAATCATCCGATGCTAATATTCAAAAGATATCAAACTAGAGAGTTATGGCTGTATATTCTCATAACTGTAGATTACCGCTTTGGTTTTTGCCGGTTTTATCATATTTCTTCATTCCTGTAATCATCATATTTATTTTTTGTGAGTTCCGCCATTATTCCCTATTCTTTGATTCAACTAATAAAGTTAGTCAGAAATTTGCCATTTATTCATTTTATCTACTCCATCTATTCCTTTCTATATTTACATTTACAGCATCTATTTATGATCAGGGCTTATTCTTGAACTTTGCACTTTAGCACTAACTTGCTTTAGATATTTCAAAGTTTTCACTTTCAAAAGTGCAAATTTTCAATAGAAGATTCATTTTGATACTGAAATTTTGTTCATATTTCCAGCCAATCAATTTGCAGCAATTTGATTTCTGCAGACTTCATTCTAATATTCTTTTTATGTGCAGATTTTATTATGAATATTTCATTTGGCAACTGTTCATTCTTTGTTGCTAAAACTGCAGTTTCATTTTCTTGTGCAGATTTCATTTAAAAAGTTTTTATTTTGTTACGTTTGTTGTTGCCATGCATTCATAGTTGTCCAATTTTGATTGCGGCAGACCTCTTTTTAATCTGATAGTTTGGCATTAATTTTCATACGAGTCATTCTTGCAGAAATTCGGAAACTCGCAAAGAAATGAAACGATTTCATCTACCAATAAATTTGTATCATTTAAATTCCTGCAAATTTCATCATACGAGTCATTCTTGCACACATTTCTCAAATCCAAAGGAAAAAAATGATTTCATCTACCAATAAATTTGTAGCCATCTGATTGCTGCGGAGCTATTTTAATATTCTCTTCTGGTGCATATTAGATATTACTAAGTTACGTCTGTGATAATTCGAATTGACGTAATTTGATTAAATCTACACGATTCCGTGTAATTTTTATCGAATAACGACCACTCATTCTCCATCACTATTCATATCGTATCTTTATAACGCTATTCAATATCGACGAATCTTTGAAATTCTGCGACTGACTGACTAATTCCGGAGGGGTCATACAAATTGGCGTTATACTCTACAATCATTTCAACTCAAATATTCAATGTGAATAGATCATACGTAGAATCAAATATTTTTCCTTCTTGCTAAATAAACATGAAAACATTTCTCGGCAATCTTTTCAAATAAGTCAGAGTTAAGTCAACAGACTTGTTATTAGACGATTAAACGTGAATCTTCGAGTATGAAATTACTTTTTCGTCAATTGATTGTAGTTTCTATACTTAGCCACTTGATTATGACGAGTTTTTTTTCCTATTAATATTGTTGTTTGATTTTGAGTTGGAGGCAACGATTTCGTCAATGAAGTTCAACTAGAATTGTGGTAAATTTTTGTTGATTTAAGATTGATGACTCCTTTATTAGGTTGTTGTACTTTCATCTTGTAAAAATAGACTAATACAGTCGAGAAGACGTTAATTTCTTTCAAGACTCTTTACGACTAATAAAGTAAAATTACTACGCACTATAATTACTACGCACTTCTAAGATAAGATTTACTTTAAAGAGACGCCAATGTGGAGACTTTCTAAAACTAATAATGTCAAATTACCATCATTTTAATAACTACGCTCTTATAATTTTACATCAAAGATACCAGTTGATTTAAAGAGACAGCATTATGGATCAAAAACTCTGTATAACAAACTCTGTCTAATTTGATATCAAAATCAGGTCTTCATATTTAGAAAAGCTATTTTCAGAATGACATAAGTATGAGATCAAGGTCTTTATCAGTTGAATTTGTATCTTGCTGCGAAACATTTCTAAATTTTAGCCTCTAATCTTTAACGTGTTAGTTTCAATCCTTCAGGAATCTTCAGAAATCTTCAGAAATGGTATCCGACTTCACAGGTGATGAATGAAATGATTCTGGTACCACCTGACTTTACCGATTCTAAAGGGATGTAGACCACTAATATTTGGTATCACCACAATTTCTGATACTCTGTTCTTCTACATATTTGTTTACTAGGAATGGAACATAGTCAGAACCCGAATTCTTAATAAATCCAGATGTTGAATCTTTGGCATAATCAAAAAATACCCTGCACATCTAGATATTATGACTAAATCCCTTGTGAATACAGCCAATCAGAGGCATTGACAGAATGTCTATGAACACAAATCTATAATGTCTACATGTCTCTGATTGGCTGTATTTGCTGGCGTACATTTCCAATCAAATGGCTGCATTCTGTGATACAAGAACAGTGTTATTGCAGTCAAGGTATAAGTTCATAATAGCTTGACATTGTGAGATGAAGAGTGTATTGAAAGCGCTGGCCAAGGTAACTTGAAAAATCAGGTATTTCAATGGATATATACCTTGAAATATTTTATCTGTATAGTTATATTTTATCTATTTTACAAGGAGTGTTTTGGGAGAGGTTGATTAACTAGTTGTATTAAGTTTCTGGTACAAATATAAAATCTGTTTATTCTTCTAATACAACTATCTTCAGAAACATGGCTAACTCAACAAGTATATTATTTCATCTTTGAGGTTTTTTTTCTCTGATGTCTTGCAGCTTAAATTTCAGGAAAAATTTGGCACTTTATTCAAAGGAATTCTTTTAATATATTTTTGGAACCATTTATACCTTGCAAATTTTTCCACAAGATACAGCAGAATGATCTAAGGCAAACTAAATTTTTATTTCTTTGCGGAGGAAAAACCTAGATGGCCTTAAGCTCAAAACTTTTACTGGTATTTCTGAAAACCTGAGGCCACTCTGCAAGTGGAATTGTCATATCAAATTCACGACAGATTGTACCTTTGTTTTAGTAAATATTCTTGTTTTCACTCCTTGATATTTTCTAGCAACTGTCATAAATACTTCAAAAGATATGAAAGATTACTTAAATCCACTAAAATACTATTCAAAGCGATATTCCCTTCAATCTGTAAATATTACAATGATAAACAAAGACCACCAAAATCCAGTTTTTCAACACAAATTCATTGTTAATAACATACTTTTCTTTACTATATTTCTTAATTCTTACCCCCTGGTGTTTTCCCATCATATACCATAAAATTCATAAAACCCATAAAAACTAATTTTACGAGATATGAACAGTGTGTTTAAAACACGATTAGTTCTTAATTGGCCAGTTTATTAACGAAGTTTGGTAATGAAGCTGTAATCATTATAAAACTGTTATCACTGACAATACAGAATAAACACTCGTGCTAAAATCTTCTCGTTGGAATTTACAATAAATTGATCCTCACCCTACTAACAAGACAAATATTGAAACAGACTATAACAACATCGTTTGACAATGACCAGACGCCAAACAATGGCAGCGGTCAACTTCCCATCTCATTTCACAAATTGTCGTCTGGGATTTCGGCCATTAACCCTTTCAACTTGCACACCGTATGCAAACACTCAGGGGAGATAAGTCTCAGTAAAAATAAAGATCAAAGAATACAGTAGCTGTTATCTTTATGAACTTTGATCCACATGCACACCTCAAGTAAATCTGGAAAGTACTCGTATCACCTTGAAGTATAGCTCTCGTTTAATACCATCTTCACAATGTCAAGCTATTCTTGTATCATGAAAGTTCATAAATGAATCAATTTGATTGGATTTTACGCTAGGGAATACAACCATTCAGAGGCCTGGACCGAAAGTCTGTGAACACAGAGCCATAACATTTACTGCCTTTCTATCAAAGGTTCTGATTGGCTGTATTTGCAAGCCCACAATCCAATCAAATCGCTGTATACATGATACAGGAATAGTGGCCATTGCAGTCAAGGTATAAATACGAAGTTGGTAATAGTCTAACATTGTTAAGATGAGTCAAGGTATAAGTACGAAGTTTGTAATAACTAGACATTGTGAAGATGAAACAAAACCCAATTTTGTTCAAACAGACTGATATAAAAAATGATATTTATTTCAAAGTGAATCAGAAGTCAATTGACTAGAAAGTCTGGAAGTTGATTGACGGAATCATCAGAATATAGTAAGATAATCTGGTCTGACTCTACTCTCTCGGAAACAAGATGTCTGATCTCAGACGACCTTCGACCTTCATACAGATACCTAGGTCTGATCATATAAAAATAGTAACCTAAAATTCTAGACCAATAATATCATTGTCTATCCTTGGTTATATTTCTCTTAAAGGGATTGTAAAGAGGTTTTATTATCACAAAGATAAAACATATTTTGTGATAGTGACGTCATCAACACTAAGATTCAGTGGAATTGCAGGAACCACAGACATATGAATGAAAATTGGAATGTTGTAATTTGAAGCTATCATTATTTATAAGGATAAGAACTTGGGTTCACAAGGATCCTGTCTTCTAGCTTTTTCTTGGCCAATTCTCATGACATTGATCTTTCCCAGATTATCTGTTCCCAATTGTCTAAAAGGCTTGTTGTATGCCATGTGCTGATTTACTGGTGCCCCAAGGGCATCAATGCATCCTCAGGTTGGAGGGGATATATAGGCGACACTGTCTCAAAAGCAATGGAAGAGTAATCAGAATTCCTGAAGGCTAACAAGGTGTAAGTTCTTCCAGCAAGAAAGTGTCTGTTCAGCCACTTTAAGTAAGAAATATGTGTCTTCAGTTATCAGTCTATAAAATCTAAAAATAGATATCAAACTTTCCTTCTACACTCAAATAATATAGTCTTATACTTCTCATTTACACATAACTTAGTCTTAAAGTCTCTTAGATTATTTGGTGCCGCAGGTTTGAATCCTCTTTCAAGAAATTGTGAATGCTCTTGAATATTTCAGTCTTTTAAAGTGCTATCATTTAGTCTCCAGGAATTCTTTGGTGGATCATTTGGTGCCACAGGTTTGAATCCTCTTCAAGCAACACACAATTCTGATGCCATTGTGAATGCTGTTAAATATTTCAGTCTCTTAGTATGCTATGATTAAGTCTCCAGGAATTCTCTGGTGGATCATTTGGTGCCACAGGTTTGAATCTTCTTCTGATGCCTTTATCAATGCTGTTAAGTTAAGCCTCCAGTCTGTCATCTGCTAGGCAATTAGGTGCAGTGGGTTCGAATCCTCTACAAAGTAAGAAAAACTCTGATGCCTTTGCCATTGCCTCCGAGAGTCAGTTTGGTGTCCGCCTTCACCCCCTAAAATCCAATTGAAGAATATTACACTAACTAATCCACCCTGGAATTGCCTTTGTCCTAGCCCCCATTAAAGAATATCAATGATATCTCTGTAACAGTATCATGTTTGACATTTAGAAAATAAATATTAGATTGAACACCTACGATACACTATAATCACTACCAATTACAACAGTAACATTTACACACTGAATATATCATTTATCTATAACATTTCATATCAAAGGTATACAGTCGTTTAAATATTACCTTTGACCAGCTGAGAGAGCTCATCTATACATTTTATTCACCAGCTGATAGTTGATAGAGCTCAAACTAAAATATATTTTTACCAGCTGATAGAGCTCAATTTAAGCTATCTGTATAGCCAACTAAACATTTACTTTACCAGCTGATAGAGCTCAATTTAAGCTATCTATACAGTAGTCTAAACAATTCGTAAACCAACTGATAGAGCTCAATTTAAGCTATCTGTACAGTTGTCTAAACAATTCCTAAACCAGCAGATAGAGCTCAATTTAAGCTATCTGTATAGCCAACTAAACAATTCCTAAACCAGCTGATAGAGCTCAATTCTGTACAGTAATCTAAATATCTACTTTACCAGCTGAATTCAGACTATATGTATAGGTAATTAACCATCAGCTGATAGAGCTCAATTCTGTACAGTAATCTAAATATCTACTTTACCAGCTGAATTCAGACTATATGTATAGGTAATTAACCATCAGCTGATAGAGCTCAATTCTGTACAGTAATCTAAATATCTACTTTACCAGCTGAATTCAGACTATATGTATAGATAATTAACCATCAGCTGATAGAGCTCAATTCTGTACAGTAATCTAAATATCTACTTTACCAGCTGAATTCAGACTATATGTATAGGTAATTAACCATCAGCTGATAGAGCTCAATTCCAGTTACCTGGATCTACAATCATCATTTCAAAAATAAAATCCAGAGACAACTTTCTCTGGTCTAATTCCTATTTTGAAATATTGAAACACAACAAATTCTTTTTAATTATGTATTAATCAAGACCTTAGTTGCCAAATCTTAAGATTTAAAAAAAAAATATGCAATGAAAGAGAGAGTTTTGTAAGAAAAACAGAAATTGTGTGTCTAGAGATACAGGAAGTCATGCCGACCTTTCCTGGCGATTAAATTAAGCGGTAGATTATTCCAGTCCATGAAGATCTATATGGTTATCCTTGATGACGGAACATAATGCTCATTCTACCGAGCTTGCCCACTAATTAAGATCTATTGACTAACAATGGCGCTGTGAATTCCGCAAGATTTATTGACGTGGAAATTGCTGCCAGTTTTTAAATCGAGCAGAAAAACCTGAAAACTTGGCTATTATGACAAATAGCTAGATTTACTGAATGACTTTATAGGGTTCAAAAAATGTTTTCTAGTCTTTGTATGTCTATTGGGGATACTTATAGCTTCTGCTTTCCACTTGTGACATTTGCATTTACCTTCTTTCAGCCAATCAAATCTGTATGACATTAACATTGTATGATGTCACTTAGTAACGACTGGTATGCCGGCTGCTCGGGTATATATATAGTGTTAGTGTGTGGACGCTAAGGTTGAAAGGGTTAAAGGAATGAGTGAAGCAACCCAAGGAATATAAATGAAACAAAATAATTGATCTGTATCACAATGATATTGGGATGCAGTATTTTCATTATTCAACAAGCACGATTTAAAGAGGAATAAGTGTAGCAGCCCACAGAATATAAATGAAACCAAATATCAATCTGTATATTGGGATACAATATTTTCATTATTCATCAAGCACGATTTAAAGAGGAATGAGTGGAGCAACCCACAGGATATAAATGAAACCAAATATCAATCTGTATATTCGGATACAATATTTCCAATATTCATCAAGCACGATTTAACGAGGAATGAATTTTTGAAGCAAACCACAAAAATTAAATGAAACAAAACTTGGAGCTGTATTATAAGTATATTTGTGCAGTATATAAATGATATAATTATGATATTAACTGTTATTATCTACACAAAAGACATAATGTTTATTTCATTGACATGTAAAATTAAAATATCTATGTTGCCATGGTAACAAAGAGAATATGTCAGTGTCAAAAAAGACTTATCAATGCTATCGTACTGTCATTTTATATTCAAAAGAAATAATAGAGTATATCAATCTCTGGAGACGAACGTAATTAAATACAAAATACACCACAAAATGGATTTCTGTTAAATATTTAACCATTTTGTTATTCAGCGTTATTTTACCTCCATTTCTAATTTCCAGTATGAATAATAATTTGTTAACGCATATAATATACGAACATTTTAACGATGTCCCTAGATATTCCACATGAATAATTGAAGGTCTTCATATTGCAAGATATGCATTCAATAACTGTGGTAAGTTTTCTTAATTACATTTTCTACACGTAGTATTCCTTCTATCCGGGCTAAATATTCTTGAAATGATCTTATTGCTTGGATATCCTAGAAACAGTGTTAGAAGATAAAACCCTAGGATATCCTAGAAACAGTGTTAGAAGTTAAAACCCTAGGATATCCTAGAAACAGTGTTAGAAGATAAAACCCTAGGATATTCTAGGAACAGTGTTAGAAGATAAAACCCTAGGACATCCTAGAAACAGTGTTAGAAGATAAAACCCTAGGACATCCTAGAAACAGTGTTAGAAGTTAAGACCCTAGGATATCCTAGCGTTAAGTTCATTTTGAGAATATGCAGTCAGGCCTATACATATGGGAGAATCAAACTCTCATCATTAGCTCAATTGAGTGTAAATTTATTTTTAGAGTGAACAGTTTTCAATGAATTTTCACCATTCTCAGAGCATGTTCTTGTTGAAACTTTTATAGCGCAAATCTAATATAGTTGCCTTTTGTGATTGAAAAAAATTCTGCACTCTTTGATATATAAAATACGACCAAATGACATTTCTACTCAGAATTTTAATTTCCGTCTGTCTTGGTTGAAGCAGACGTAAAAACGACTTCCTGTGACATTTCATCAGGTACATTGGAAAAGTTTAATGAAATGGGGTTTTACATATAAAGACAGGCAATGCCAGGAAATGTGAAAAGAGGACATTTTGTCAGAACAGTGGCATTGGCCTACTCTTTTAGGCTCTCCAACTGTCAATTAAACCCTTTGTTTGTCTCAAGAGCTTGAGAACCATATGAACTGATGGTTGGGCATCGTGTGACATTGTGTACATAGA